>NC_056737.1:791878107-791911209 GCF_019279795.1 Protopterus annectens
TATACATATTTTTTTGGGGACATCAATAATTATTATAAACCTTTATTACAAACCTTTATCATTTGTTTTTCCTAGTATTATTGTTTAGTGTGTTTTTACACACAAATGTATTACAGTATGAAGATTCTTATATGTCCTAAATTTGTGTATTTGGAGTGTGGTGCTTTAAATTCTAATTGAAAGTAATTATGACTGTTATATATAGTATGTGTAGCACTTGTGCAGTTTTATCTGAAGAAGTCTTGTAGAGTGACGAAAGTGCTCATCTGTGGAATTTGTGGATTTGTGAATTTGTATACAAGTTTTTTGCTTTTACTGGTGGCCTGGACATTAGTTTATTTTTGTTTTGGTGAACTTTTACATTTGTGCAACTAACTTCAAGAGGGCCGATAATGCTGAGATCCTGTGTGTGTGTGTGTGTGTGTGTGGGGGGTTGTGGGTGTGCTTTGCAAGGTAATCACCCACTCTAGGTAAACCTTCTTGATGACGGATGCTGGAACAGAGGGCCACAATGTCAAGTGTCACTAATATAACATGACCAGTGAAGGGAGGGCATTTGTGGATCTGGTTTAAAAAGTTCCAGGAATCTTTCAAATAAAACTGGGAGAACTGGACCAGTGGATTCGGAAAAAAGTCAAGCAAGGCAGAAATGTATTCTGTTTTCGTTTTACTTGAAGCCACTAGCAAAACTTAAGTTAACAAACCCCTTATGCTCTAATTTCAAATTTTTAGTTTTGGATAATGTTGCCTTGATTTATGATGATGGCAACCCCCAGCTAGAAGTGAAAGAGCTCAGATCGCAAATTAAACTGCAGGCTGACACACCCTCTGGCCATAATGGAAATTTGAATGTCGAGAGTATCCTTAAGTGGACACAATAGAGTGAAGTTTTTACCTCCCCTATCTTTTGTATTAACTATGCATTAGTTTGTTGTTCTTAAACTGAGTTCCACAATTATTTCCTGGTATTTCTAATGAAGCTCGACTTTGCAATGTAATAGTGAATGAACAAAAGTCCTTAAATACCTTTTTTTTGTTTTGCTGTGGATATTTCAGTACTGTTTTAATTGATTTTTGCTGGAAGATTGTGAATATTTCACTGCTGGAATTAAATCAATATTTTGCTGAATACTGCTGGAGTTATATAATTTTTTTTTTTGCTGTGAAAAAAGTACCTGCTGCTTTCCTTCATTTCCACAAGGTTTGTGTTTTATTTATATATATATATATATCTGTATATATTGTGTGTGTGTGTGTGTGTGTGTGTGTGTGTGTGTGTATGTGTATATATATATATATATATATATATATATATACATACATACATATATATAGATATATATATATATATATATATATATATATATATATATATATATATATATATATATTTATATATATATATATATATATATATATATATATATATATATATATACATATATATATACATATATATATATATTTATGTATGTATATATATATATATATATATATATATGTACACTACCTACCTAAATGACTGCCTTACAGCCTGACACGAGCCTACACGAGCAAAAACCCGCTCTCCCAGAAGTTCCTGGACTTAAAACACAAATGTTCTGAAGCAGATCATTTGCATCCCCACCAGGAGCTGCAACATTCTTGACATAGTACTCACCAACATGGGGGGGGGGGGGTCACTGTACTTCCCCATGTGTGATACCCTCCCTGGTTAAGTCAGACCACAAATCAGACTCGTTTGAAGTAAGTACTGGAATTGACACCCTCACAGGAACAAAAATTATAAAAAACTTTACCAAAGCTTAACTACAGCCTGCTAAGCGATAGTATAAAAAGCTTCATACTACCCACAATCTTAGACATCAATGATCACTATGCAGAACTGCATGCAAATGCCCTGTACAAATGCTTAAGTGACTGCATAAACTCTGCTGTACCTGACCAGATCAAAACTAGGTCTTCCCATAAAAACAAGCTACCATGGTGGACTTCTAGTATAAACAGATTATGTAACAAGATGAAACTGTTGTCCAAAAGCAAAAGGACATCACTCTGCAGAGGAAGAGTTCCCTCTTAAGCCTAAACAAGAAAATCCAAAATCTTGTAAAGTCTTCTAAAGCAAATGATGAAATGAAAAGCACATCCCTAGCTAAAGATAATCATAGAGCATTCTTCAACTACTCCCAAAGTCTAAAAGGGAATGCCAAGCTATGTGCCAAACTGGTTGTAGATGGGATCACTCATACTACTCCAGATGATAATGCCAATCTGCTAGCTGACCGATTCAGGGCAAACTTCATCCCCTATCCCCACCTGCCATATCCCAAAGCGTAGCTGACACCAGTTCTCTGCTTAGTATCTTTAGAGAAAAGGTAATCTGTGCACTCGCCAAGGCTGAAAACACGGCCTCATTGGGACCAGATAACATCTCAAGTTGTTTACTAAACAATCTAATACAAGACTTGGCAGACCCACTTGGCATTCTCTTTAAATACATCTTGAGAACTGGCTGTGTTCCTGCAGAATGGAGAACAGCAACAGTAATTCCCGTTTACAAAGGGGTGCCATCAAGCTGACCCTGGGAACTACAGACCCATACGTCTAACCAGCTTTATCTGTAAAGCCATGGAAAGAATTGTCATGGACCTTATAAACAAGGACATAGGTGACCTCCAAATGCTGGACCCAACACAATTTGGCTTCGTTAAGGATAGAGCATGCTTATTAAACCTGGTAGACATCTTTGAAAATGTCACCAAAGCCATGGATGAAGGTAAGACAGTGCACACAGCCTATCTCAACCTTGACAAGGCTTTCAACACAATCCCCCACTCTGGTATTGTTGAGAGACTCTCCCAACTAGGGATTAATCCTTACATTACTAGATGGGTAGCCATCTGGCTCACCGGCAGAGCTCACACTTTCAAACCTGGTGGCTCCACCTCCACCGGTAGACCCATCACCAGTGGAGTACCACAGAGGTCTGTGCTGACCCTTTACTGTTTGGCATCTGTTTCTCAGAAGTTCAGGCCAAAGTAGACAGCTTCTGGCTCACCAAGTTCACTGATGATTGCAAACTGGGAGCAATGAAGTCAAAATATGTCCTTGTAGTGGTGTAGGCTGTATAATAAAGTCCAAGCAGGAACCGAGTAAAAATGATATAGGTTTATTACCTGGTCACATTAAAAACAGTCAAAATGGTGAAATGCTTTCATTCTACTAATCAGGACGTCTTCAGAACCCCTTAAACTGGGAGCAGTCATTGAGTCCCCCAACTATATTAACATATTACAAGAAGGGCTAACGTGAATGATTGATGCTAAAGACATGGTCTAAAATTAATGCAAAAAATGCATTATTATTCCCTTTACCAAAATAGAATTCCATACAAAATACAATATTGGCAGCACCCCCTGAATTCTAACCCAGTGGTGTGAGACTTGGGAACACAGGTTAATTGCAGTCTGAACTTCGACCACCAAGTTTCCACATTGGTAAGGAAAGCCTTCTACATAGTGCACCTCATAAGCAAGAGCATAGCATCCAGGTCAAGGGATTTTATAACTCCACTGAACTCAACCCTCATCAAACTACTAATAGAGTATAATGCAGCCTTTTGCATGTACCTCACCAGACACCTGGAGCAGCTGGACAGATCTCCAAGGTTTCTTATTACAAAAATACAGGGATTCCAAACCATGATCTACATGGCCAGGCTGAAAGCCATGTCACTTTACTCTGTATCTTACAGGCTGCTGTGAGGTAACTTGTGTTTGGCCTATAGGACAATCTCCAACCCTGCCCTAATGGAAATGCTGCACATCTGCAAGTCAAATGGCACAAGAGTTGCTTGCTCTAGGGATCTCAACCCAGCCTGTGACATTAACAGAACATGCTGGAGAGACAGATACATCTCCCAGAGAGTGCCACTTCTCTGGAATAGACTTCCAATTCATGTAAAACCTGGAATATCTCAGTAACCCTATTCAAACGTAAACTAGATAATTGGATAGGAGACCACAAATTTGCCCCTTCGGTGGGAGCCATTGGTCATGGGCAGGGGTAGCTGATGTTGTTCAGAGACCCTCTCTGTTCATAAATTCATTCTGCGAACTACCCAAAAGAACAAATGGTGATACTTGGGATTAACATGGCTAGGCTTGTAAAGGCTCTAGGGCCCCTAGCCTAATAACCTTTCCAGTAGAGTTCCAACTCACTCCTCCTCCTCCTAGAAAAACACATCCTATTAACATGATTGTCTAACAGCTGTATTCTTTTCAGCTTTTCTGACAGCCTAGCAGCACTCAAAGTCTATAAGTGGTTCTTTGGCTATCACCTCATGGTTAACGCTTTCAAAAATAAATCTAGGTTATTTGATACCACTCAGTAATTACTCGACTGCTCACCTTTAATCATTGTAGACTCGTACCCATTTCATTAGATCAAGTCCGCTATTAGTCTCGTGCCAGTGTTTAGCCTTAGATGGAGTTTACCACCTGCTTTGGGCTGCATTCACAGACAACCCGACAAAAGGAAGACCTGATCCCGACGCGTCAGGGGCAGCCACTGGCCTCACACCATCCGCGGGCACCTCTGAACAGTTTCACGCCCTCTTGAAGTAAGTAGGTATGAAAGGTTGCTGCTTTGACCCTTTTTGAACATTCAGGTTGTACACAGAATTCATAACCAGCAGAGTCCTTCAGTAGCTTAAGCTTTTCTACAAAATATCCCAATTACTTTCTTCTGAAAGTAAAATACCTCATTATGAAGAACACCCTAATACTCAAAACACAGTTGCTTATTTCCAGTAGTTTTCATGGTTGTCAAAAAAATTAAATCTCCTTCAGAAACCTTTAAATAAAATATGCCGTACGATTAACTGGTACACAATAGGGCTTGCCTCTGCATCCCACTTCACAAGCACAAACACATTTCATTTCATGCTTAAGGTGTCATTATTCATCTCAGTTTTTCTCTTTCCATTATGTAATTCCTTCACAGTGAAACTCACTACTCACTAAGGAACACTGATTCCATTAATCACCATTCACATTAATTTTTACAAAAAGAGTATTCATTAAGATTGCTCAAAACTTTCTTGGGCTTTGTTCCGTTGAACATACGGAATAGCCCCAACATTATATCACAGCACAGCAGGTCTTCACTGTGTAATGTATGTGGCTTACACCCATCTGAACTTAAGATAAGCATGTTGATTATTTACACATCCATATGGTTCACGTAGTATATTTTATGGGAATTTTCCTTTTATAACAAGCTTGATATATGACTGGACTATCAAGGTGGAACAGAACACCTTTGTAAGCCAAGAACTTGCTGTAACCATAAAACACTTTAATTAGATTGTGTACAGTTCCGCTGTTTCACCATACCACTCTAGTACCATGAATTCTCCCTCTGTTCTATTCATAATCTTTAATTATATGCAACTTTGCTAGCCTATGCATAATGCAGATCTCAGAAATTTGTACATAGTTGTATTTAGAAAATGTCGGCCTCTGTATTCGTAACTGTATATCTTGCAACAGTTAGCGTTAGATATGCTGCTCTTATTTGACATTTGTCTGTTATGATGGCAAAGCTGTAACTTAACTGTTCAGAAAATTATGTACACTAAAGTTTTTTGCAAATATTTTTATATTTTTAATGTTTAATAATAAGTAGGTCCTAGAAAGACTTGCTAATAACAAGGCTGGAGGAAGTGATGAAATTCTAAATGAATTGTTTAAAACCTTGCAAAGTGATGCTGTTGCAGTGCCGCATGGAATCTGCCAGCAAATTTGGAAAATATGACAGTGGCCTTCGGATTGTAAAGTTTAGTTTATATTCCAGTTCCAAAAAAGGCCGTTCTGAAGATTTCTCAAGTATTGAACAATTGCACTTGTTTGACATGATGCTAGCAAGGTAGTGCTCAAGATCCTGCAAACTAGACTCTAGGAATAAATGGACTGAGAAGTGATGTGCAAGCTAGATTTAGAATTAGTAAAACCACAAGAGATCAAATTGCCAACATCTGCTTTTATAATGTGGAAAGCTAAGTACTTCCTGAAATATTTTCTCATCTGTTTTATTGATTACTGTAAAGCCTTTGTGTTAACAATAACAACTTGTGGCAAGCTCTTTGAGAAATGGGAATACCAGGTTATGTTATCTGCCTCCTGAGGAATCTAATTGCAGAGCATGAAGCAACAGTTAGAACTGAATATGGAGCAACTGGCTAGTTCAGGATTGGAAAAGGAGTATGACAAGGGTCTATAATTGTCAGCCTCTTAATTCAATTTATATACAGAATGTATCCTGCAAAAAGCTGGGTCAGATGAATTAGATGCTGAATTAAAATTGCTGAGAGATGCCACTCCAGTGGTTTAAACTAAGGAAGAGTTTAAGAGTCTGTTGATGAAAATACAAAAGCTGTTTTTTTGCTCAATATAAAAAAATTAAAATATCATCTAGTCCTATCAGTTCTTTGAAAACAGTAGGGAAGAAGGTGGAGGCAGTAACAAATTGTTTTCCTGTTCTCAAAGTTCTCTGCAGATGGTGACTGCAACCTCGAAATTTAAAAGCACTTGCTTTTTGGAAGGAAAGCTACGACAGTAGTCTTTGCAGATTATTATGTTGTTTTGGTACTACTTACTACTACTACTTACTAGGTATGGAGTTTTGTAATTCTGTCCTTTATTCTTTGGAAGATGTCTGGACTCCGTGTGCAGACCAAAAGTCAGTACTGTGATTGAAATGGACTGTGCGATTTGTGCAGACTATTTTTTCATTAGTCTGTTCTGTAAAGGGGATATGTCAGTTACCTTTCAATAAATCCAGGTTGGTGCGGTACCATGACTTTCTAGTTTGTCTTTACATTTATCAACCAGTGCCGTGGGGTAAACATCATATATGAAAATCTCATTAAATTTACAAAAGTCACTGAAAAACCTAATGGTGAAAATTGGTTACTTACAGCCTCAATAATTTTATTAAGTTTCATTCTGACCCACTCACCAAGTTTTGTGATTGTATGATGTTAGCTCTTTCTGGTGTGGGTGCAAAAAATATTTGATTTTGTAATTGAAGTAAATGCCTTTACTTCATTTTCTTGTATAGATGGGGGGTCTGCCCTGTTATCTGGAAGGCTATTAAATGTCTGTGTTTTCCATGGTTTCAAGGCACTGGCATGACATATCACTTGGGTTTTGTTTCACTGAGCTGGCTGTTTTAATGGTTTACTTCCCCAACTTTCACAATTATTTAATTTGGCTCTTGCCACAAAGCAAGAAATTCTACTGATATAGTGAGGACTCTCATTTTATCCCCTGGTCAGAATACCATCACCTTAGCATTCTTATTGATCCTCGGTCTGCATTTCCCCTGCCTTTTCTTTATGCCTCCTCACTACAGGCTTGATTGCTGCTATTCTTTACTGTAGTTCTGCAACTTGTCCCATGAGACTTGAAGTAGTGTCTTTATGAGCCCGGTGGTCCTTTTGTCAAGTCCAGCAGATGCCTTAGGTGTCTTCCATGAAGAAGCTCAAACTGAGTCAACCAATTGGGTGATTGGGGCACTTCCCTGATGGCAGACAATGGACTGAGTGGTAAAGCATATCAAATGATGTCCTTCCATATTATTACTGCAGTATTCTCTACTTAAGAAATCTCCTACCAAGGATAGTATGATGCCTGGCCAGTATACCAAAGCCTTTAGGCCTTATGCGTTGAATGTCACGTGTATGCTCCCCGTACAAGGCATAGGGCATAAAGGTAATGTACGGATGCAGAACTTCTTTACCACCAGTTAAAACACCATTATTGAACAGCGGCCTGTACACAGTTCTGCTGTTCTGGTTACCAAGCTGCTTTCAGATAAGTGCCCTGTTGGGGTTTATTTTCTCCTTTTTCTATTTTGTATGGTATTGGTGTTCATGTTATCCAGGAAGGGGAAAATGTGTGTGGAAGGTATATTCGCCATAAAGACAGTCACATCCAGTGTCTTTTTTACTTGGGTACTTCCCATTACCATATGCAGTGCTCTATCTGCTAAGCATTTGTGCCTAAGTCCCTACATAGTTGTCTCTCTCCCTTGTCCATATATCTTGAGAACCAATGACTTAAACTGTTGGCTCAGTTTGCTATGGCAGAATCCTCTATCCAAAGTATCAGCCATCTGCAAAGAGGAAGAACAAAAAGTTTAGACTTGATCCAGTTGTTATCCCGCCTCTCCCGGATGACTCTCTAGAGCCTAGTGAAAACTCTGAAGACAGTCTAGTGCTTGCTTTGGATTCTTCTGCCATGATTCCGTTGGAAGCCAGCATGAATCCAAATTCTCACACGTCCTCAGAGGCTTTTCCAATATCTGCACCTGACATTTAGAGGGAATCTCTGCTGATTATATCTAAGGGACTGAGGGGGAATCCTCAGATTTTATTAAGGAGGAAATGTCTGTCATCATTATTGAATCTCATCAAGGGTGTGAACCCCCGAGAGTTTTCAGCTGGAAATCTCACAGAAAAATAAACAGAAGACTAAACACATCTCCCTGTTAAAGATCCCAGAGTGAGTGGCAAGGTTTTACTCAGGTTGTTTAATTCCTTAATGGTCCTGAAGCCTCCTCAGGGGGTGTCCGTCCCCTGCCCTCTATCCAGTCTTCCACTCCTGTTAAGAGGCTAGGGAATTGATTCCTTGGATAAGAATTTTGGATTCTGGAGAAGAATCCCTGGCTTATTCTTTCCAAATTCCTTCTCCTCTTGACTACGGTTTGGAGGAAGAAGATTCTTTGAGTCCAGACTCCCCCTTGGAAGAGTTGTACTTTGAGGATACAATTGTCCACATGATGGAATATTTTAAGTGGGACTTTTCCCAGGTCTCTGATATTCAAAAGAGGTATGAGCTCCTACAGATGGAGTCTCCCAAACCATCAGCTGGCCTTCCTGCTTTGGCCACCCTATTGGATACCTTTTCCTGCTTCCTATGTAGCTCCTGAGATGCAGCCTCCAGCACCAAGGAAGCCTGATAGTTTCTACAAGGTGCTTGAGGACTGCAAGTTTTTGTACAAGTGTACTTCTGCTGATCCTCCAATCATCTCAGTTTCTTCTGACAAACCCTCTAAGTTGTTACCATCTACTACGCTCCTCCCTTCTGATAAGGATAGTCGAGCCATGGAAAGGTTGGGCAAGAAAGTTTATACTGCTGCCACCCTGTCTTTTAAGGCCATTAATTGCCAGACTCATACGACCAAGTATTTTTAGTCCTCTTTTCCCAAGTTTCTCAGGTGGTGTCTGGCCTTTCTGAGCTTCATGGGAAGGCTTCTGCCCTTTCATAGGTTCATAGGTAGGTACTAGGCTGTTGGCCCTAGGGCCTATATAAGCCTGGCCAAAAAGGTACCCTGGCTTTCGCCACCCAAGAAAATTATTTTCCTGTGCCCCTGTCGAGCAGAGCCACAGAAGTGATCCCTGGGTTGAATTTCCTATTTCCCATCCAGTCATCAAGATTTTTCTTGAAGAGTGCTAATGAGGAGCTTTGTTTGATATAGATAGGTAATTTGTTCCAGGGTATGGGAAGTCTCTGGGAAAAAGAATCCATTACTCCAGCATGTTCTGTTTATTGTGGTGACAAGGTTTAGGTCCTTATAGTGTGTAGCTCGGAGGGATTGGGATTTCAAGTGGAGCATGTCCAATAGCTCTGTGTTTGACATAACTTTGTATGTTAGGCAGGGATCTCCTCTAAGTAGGTGATATGGGACGGAGTAAAGCTGGAGTTTTTTCAGACGGTCTGCGTAGGGCATTTCTTTGAGGCCGATAATCCTCTTTGGGAGGTATTTCTGCTGCCTTTCCATTTGTTGTAGATGTCTTGTGAGGTACATATCAAAAGGGGCATTGTACTCTATAATGGGCCTAATGAGTGATGAGTAGAGGGGAACAATTACCTCTTTTTTCCTGGCTGAGAAACCTTTTGTGATGGTGTGCCACGTAGAAGGATTTCCTGACTACTGTGGCGATGTGATTATCAAAGGAGAGACTACTGTCCACCTGTGTCCCAAAGTCTCATCACACTTTCGGTGTTAAGTAGACTACCGCCTATGTGGAAGTTCAGGGGTGCAAAGGTTTTTACCAAAAGGGATGACAATGCACTTTTTGGCATTGAGCTTGAGGCCATGGATTTGACACCAGGCATCTGTCTCAGTGAGGCCCTTTTGTAGGATGTCCACATCATTAGCAGTTTCGATTATGGCTCCTAGTTTGCAGTCATCTGCGAACTTCATTAGCCAAAGACCTTCTGTGTTGGCCTGTACTTCAGAGAAGTAGATACCAAACAGGAGAGGACCCAGGACTGAATCCTGTGGTACTCCACTTGTCATTGGTCTGAAGATTGATTTGGAGTCTGCTACTTTCACAGTGTGGGTTCTGTCAGTGAGCCAGTTGGCAACCCATCTTCTGACAATAGGGATTTATACTTAGTTTAGTGAGTTTATCTATAATTCCAGAGTGGGGGATGGTGTCTAAATCCATGGCAAGATCTAGATAGGCTGTGTGAACCACCTTACCCTCATCTACAGCTTTGGTGACTGCTTCAAAGAAGTCTGTCAGGTTTAGGAGACATGATCTGCCTTTTACAAACCCGAACTGGGTGGGGTCCAGAGTTTGGAGATTACCATTGTCTTTGTTTATAAGTTCCATGATGATACGTTCCATGGCCTTGCAGACCAGGGTCGTCAGGATAATGAGGCGGTAGTTCCCGGTGTCTGTGGTGGATCTCCCTTTGTGGAGTGGGATAACTGTCACTGTGCGCCATTCAGTGGGCACAAAGCCTGAGGTGAGGCTATGACTGAACATGGTACTTAGATGATGTGCCAGTTCATCCTGTAGTTCATGTAGAAAGCAGCCTGGGATGTTGTCAGGTCCCATGGATGCTGTGTTCTTGGCTTTGGAGAGTGTGTTTTTTACCTGTGCAGCCGGGATTACAGGAACTTTGCATTCTTCCAGTATAGAGATGGGCCCTTTAGGGGATGAGAGGGGTGTAAAGTTAGCACTGAACCTATCTGCCAGGATGTTGGCAATATCAGTTGGTTCTGTATATTTAGTGCCATTGTGCTGCAACTCAGAGCAGATCTGAGTGTTACCATTAAGATTCTTAACCTAGCTATAGAATGCTTTGTGGTTGTCTTTAGAAACAGTGGCGATTTTGTTTTCGTAACTAGCTTTGGAGGATTTTATGAGGGATTTCAACTTCTTACTGAGGCTGACCAGGGAGTTCCTCCAATCATGGGATTTTACTCTTTTTTTGCAGCAATTTCTTTCTTCTGTTGTAGAGTTTGTTTATGGCAGGGGACCACCAGATTGGCTTCCTTTTTATGAAGATAGCATCTTGGTTTTGTTAGGGATAGCCCGATCCATGCACTTGTGTAAGTGCTTATAATGTGCGTTTGTGTAGGATTCAGCACTTGTATCTCTATTGTCCGTATGTATGGGTGTCGTGAAGCTTGCCATTTCTTAAGAAGTGTGAAGTTGGCATTGGAGAAATTTTTTACGGTGGTTTCACTAATGGGGGGTGGGGGCGGGATGTTGATGTCTAGGGTGATTAGCTTGTGATTGGATCTGACCGAGGAATTGACCTGTGGTGTGGAACACCAGTCGCCCATGTTGGTAATGACCAGGTCTAGGATATTGCTACCCCTGGTTGGGGTGTGGATAAGTTGATCCAAGGCATTGGAATTTATGAATTCCAGAAAACGTTGAGCAAATGAGTTGGTACATGAGTAGTTTTCCCAGTTAATGGTGGGGTAGTTGAAATCACCCATTATTAGGGTGTTAGGTTGTACCCTAATATTTTGCAGTGTATCAAGAAATGAGGAGTGGGGATCCTGGGGCATGGTGGGGGATCTGTAGCAAGCTACAATTTGGATTGCGGTGTTGCCCTGAGTTAGTTGCACTTGGATAATCTCGGATGCATTATGCTGAGCAACTAGCCTGGAGGTGTTGGATATCCTTAATGAATATGGACACGCCTCCGCCTTTAGTGTTTCGGTCCAGGTTAGGTGGCTGAAAGGTGTGGTATGAATTATAGCCTGGTTTCCCTGTTAGGGTCCACTTCTCAAATTGCCTGTTATTCAATAAAATGTAGCTATGATGCTGTTGAAGTCTCTTCTAGGGGTGCTGTTTTGGCTCAGTGATGAGGTGGTGTTCTTGACTATGCCTTCAGGCTTTGCTTGATTTTAAGGCCAAGCTCTTGGATGCCCCTCTGTATAACAAAAATCTCTTTAGCACAGCTGTTGCTGACTTGTTTAAGTCCCTCCAAGATATAGGTATGGCCTTATAGGAACTTGAACATATTTTTGTCGCCTCTATTCCCAACTTCCAGAGGAATCATCTTTCTAAATCTGCCTTAGTTCGTGGACAGACTCGCCCTCCTCCGAAAGGTAAGTAAGAAGTTGTGTGTGTTCCTCCTGCTAAGTCTACTTAGACTCCTTCCCAGAAACCTTCTTTTCAGGATACGTCTGTTTCTGTTTGATGCTTGGACATCCCTTCCCCGGGTCCTCTTTTCTCTCTGCCTTTCTTTATCCCTTCCAAATTGGTATCAGATCAATTCAGACTCTTGGGGGGCTGTCTATTATCTGTCAGGGATAGTTCATGGCCTGGAAATCCCTCCCCCACCTTTTCAGGCATTTTTGAACTTCCTTGAAAACAGCGTCCTTATTTTGCAGAGGTTCTGCAACCCCTTTTTGATCAGGGCACCATTCAACTTGTTCCACTCAACCAGGTGGGGAAGAGAATGTTTTTGGTTCTTTGGAAGGAGGGTATATGGAGACTAATTCTGGATTTTTCTCTCCTTAACACCTTTCTCAAGGTTCCTTCCTTCTGGATCTCTTCAGACCTTGCTTCCTTTTCTTCTTCCCCAGGCCTTAATGGTTTCTTTAGACCTCTAGGATACATACCTTCCTATCCCCCAGTTCACCCTATATTCAGGAACATTTTACATTTCTTTGTCTCTTCCATGGTTTTTCAGTTTTCTTCCTTGACCTTTGGCCTTTCTACAGCCCTGAGAATGTTCACCAAATGCCTCGCTGCTGTCATTACTTTTTGCAGGCTTCGGGGGAATACAGATTTTTCCCTATCTAGATCTGGTCTTTGTCGATTTTCTTCCAGCAGTCTGTTGCGGGAACTCCAGTTTACCACTGGTCTTTTACACAGTATAGGGCTCACCATAAACCTTCAGAAATCTGTCTTGATACCCTCCCAGGATCATGTTTTCCTTGTTTGCAGGCTTCAGACCATTCCCATGTTGGCATCTGTACCTGCTTCCAAGGTTCTGCCTCTGACAGCCTTTTTTCCAGAGTCATCTTCCTATGTCCTCTGTCACAGCCAGGAAATTTCTCAGGGTTCTGGAATTCATGGCCTTTACTACTCCAATAAATCCTCTCGCCAGACTCCATATGAGGAAATTTCAGTGGTACGTCACATTGGTGCGACTCCAACATTGTCACCCCCTGGAGTTCCCTGTTCCTTTTTTTCCTTGACTCAAACTCGAGCTTCAGTTATGGATTCATCCACACTCTTTTTCAGTTCAGGGCTTCCCTTTCATGCTGTTGTCCCCTCTCAGGAGCTGTTCATGGGCACTTCAGATGTGGGATGAGGAGCTTCTTGTGGCCAACTAAAAGGTCCAGGGTCTATGGCCTCCTCAACAGAGGTCAGACCATATCATCATTAAAAAAATGAGAGCTCTGCTTTGAGCCCTGCAAGAATTTCATTCCCTCTTTCATCCTGGGTCCCTCAAACTCTTCACAGACAATACCACTGTGATGTGGTATGTCAATAAGCAAGGAGGACAAGGTCCTATTTCCTTTGCAGACTAGCTCTTCAGGCCTGGGATTTTGCTGTCCAGTATCAAGTAACTCTTTAGGCAGTTTACATTCCCTCAGAGCACAATCTCATTGCAGGCTCTCTGAGCAAGTCCATAACACATGCTCACAAAAGGTTGCTTCACATAGATGTGTTCCAGGACATTGTCCACCTCCCCTCTGAAAAGACAACTTCTATTTTGTTCCAGAGTCCCAAGTCCTCTGACTTGGAAAGTGGACAACCCTGTTTTGTTTTTTGAAGGGAATGTTTTTGTACCCCTCCTCATTCTCTGTTGTCATGAACTCTGCACATGATCAGGCAGGACTCTCCCCAAAATCTTGCTGGTGACTCCCTTTTGGCCCAGTCAGCATTGGTTCCCCCTTTTTTCTCACTCGGCCAGGGGCAGTCACCACAAGTTAATTCACCGGGGGGCTCTTCTCACCCAAGAAAAGGGTTCTCTTATCCATCCTCACCTCTCCACTCTTCAAATGACACTGTGGGTGACAGGTTTGTTCTCTTATCCATCCTCACCTGTCCACGCTTCAAATGACACTGTGGGTGATAGGGTTTTGATCCTTTTTAGGCACCTCTTTTTTGAGAATGTGCTCCAGGTTCGCAGGAGGCCATGAATCCCACTACTGGACACTCCTAAATTCCAAATGAAAATTTTTTTTTTGTCTGGTGCGTCTCTCACCATCAGGTCCACTTTTTGTGGAGGTTCCTGTGGCCTGCTCCATGCTGGGTTGACATATTCTTCAGTTAAAGCTCACCTGTCAGCAATTTCTCCCTGTCATTGAATCCTCCTCTGGCCTCTTGGTTTCAGGTTAAGCAGTTTCTCAAAGGCATCCTTCACATCAGGCCTCCCAGGAAGCCTATTCCACCTTCTTTGATGTTAGTTTTGTACATGAAAATTTGACCTAGGCTCCTTTTAAGTTTGCTTCTTCAGCTTCCTTACAACATTGTACTTGGAAGATTGTCCTTCTTTTAACTCTTACTTCAGCCAAGAGATGTCTGAACCTCAGGCTCTTATGGCTATTCCTCCTTTTTTAGTTTTTCTTAAAGACAAGGTGTCTGCTCATGCTAATCCTTCTTTTATGCCCAAGGTGATCAATGAGTTGTTCCTTAATCAATGCATTCACCTTCCTTCTTTTTTTACCTTCTCTGCAGTCTGCCAGTGAGAAGATTCTTCACTCCTTGATTTGCATAGACATCTTTGGTATTATTTAGATGAAACTAAAGTCATTCGCAAATGCAAATCTGATCAGCTTTTTGTTTCTTTTCATCCTAGGACTTTGGGTTTGACTGTTTCTAAGCAAACAATCTCTTCCTTGATTACTAAGACCATTTCCTTTTGTTATTTTTGTCATAGCAAATGTCTTTCCTTGTGTGTAAAGGCACATTCTGTTAGGGTCATTGCCTCCTCTGGGATGTTTTTCAAGGGTTGGATATCAACTGCATCTTTGAGGCTGCTAGTTGGTCCTCTGTTTATACTTTAGTAAACATTGCAAATTGGGTGTTATTTCCAGGGCCAGGGCAGGCTTTGACAGGGCAATCCTACATGGGTTTGTGGAGGGCTTTTTTGTGTCTTTTTCCTCCCAGGCTTCCTCTTGACTCTTGTACACTTCCTTAAGTAAAGTATACTGCAACAGTGATATGGAAGGACATAATACAGTTGTGTAAAATTTTACCATAAAAGTAGATCTTCTCTTCACTGTTGCAGTATTCAGTCTCTTCCTCCTTCCTCCTCTGTTCTAGCTCTTGCCCTTATTTTTCCTGGTCATCTTGGCCGAGGGGTCCTCCTTCATTACTTTCTCTTCATTTCTGGATGTACATGTTCCCCTTTGTCCTTGAGGGTATTTTGTTCCTCCTGGAGTTTTTTCAGTTCTGAGTGTTTGTGTCCATATGTCACCTTTATGCCTTACACCTTGTGTGGGGAGCAGAGCATACATGTGACGTATGATGCCTGAAAGACCTAAAGGCATTGGTATATTGGCCATCACTGGGTTGTCCTTTGCAGGAGATCCCTTAAGTAAAGACTACTACAACAGTGAAGAGAAGGGCATCTACAGCTATGATAAGATTTTACACAACTGTACTTTCCCATCCCTGTCATGTCTCCTCCTAAGCATATTCTTCAAGATTTTATTAAAACTCTTTACCAATCTATCAATTTGAGGTGATGCACTGAAGTCCTGAGCTGTCTACTTTTAAATTTTTTTTTCATAACCTTAAATAGGAAAGGAATCCCTTGATCTGTTAGAATTTCCTTAGGTGTTCTTATGCTGCTAAACATACATTAGTTCTCTTGAAATGAATTTGGCAGTGGCTTTCTTATGGCATAGCCTATGGCAAATGGGTAACATAGTCTGAGACTAGCAGGACAATATTGATACCCCCTTAAAGTCCTTACTAAGGGCCCTACCAGATCCATGGCAGTGCTATCAAAAAGATCATCAGTTATAGGTAGCTATACTAAGGGACAACAAAAGGTTTTACGAACAAGCAAGACACAACCTTTCTAGGGAAAAAAATCCTAGGCCAGTAGAACCTGCATAAGACTGCTCTTATCTTTTCTATCCTAAGTGTACCCAAATGTGTGGCTATGAGCAACATTCAGCACATTGTTTGGAAATGCTTGCCTTTTAGTTCAATCGCACCTTCCTGTTTCTTATCTACCTAGTAAGTAAGCTTATAATAGTATTCAAAATTGGAGTTTGTGAATGACTGATCTAGCAATACAGCAACTTCAGTTCCAGACATTTCTTCAGATACATTCTACTGATGCCTGTAGGCATCAAATATTGCTTCTTCATGTTTGCATTAATTCCAAAATCATGTTACATACAAGGTGCAAAGAAAGTCATCTTAAAGCTTACACAATGGCAAACATAAATACATTGATATTTGACATCTGTATAGTTCAGATGAAGCGATATTGAGTATTATTTGCATACTAGTTATTTGTACTGTAATAATTCTTATATTTCTCTAAAGATCCTAGAAATCAGGTGACACGCACACACAACTGATTAACTTCATATGAAAGCTCACAGCAGTATGAAGTTAAAGTGCTGATGACAGTATGTTTATTGCTCAAATGATTAGAGAAATATTGTAAGGTATTCATACCACATTACAAAATTCATATATGTTCAAAAAACACACTGCCTTTTTGGCATATGGGTAGTAATGCCCTGTTTTCCTCCATCTGGCAGGCCATCGGAGCTCAGAACTCCTTCCACTGCTTGTCTCTGTGGATGAGAAGGACCAATCATTTGACAGAAACATGATAGTTCTTCACAACCACACACAAAAGCCCTCCATTTTTTCCTAGTCCCATTGAAAGAGAAGGATCTGTGAGAAGACTACTCCTGTCTGGTTTAGTTCATCTTCAAATCTCAGAAAAGGAACTTTTTTTAATTCCTCCCACTGGCTTTTTATATTAGTGCTTGAAATGTGTAGAATGCTGATTTGTTTTCTTTAAAAAACTATATGTTTACAGTATTTTATAATCTATTAAAGTATAAGATTATGAATGTCTATTACATTGATGGTAAGTTTCACTGGGGTTTAAAACCCTTTCTAATTGTTTTGTCATCTTTGGTGAATGTTTGAGAACTTCTGAACTGGAGGCATTTTAGTGCAGTTTTGGCATTGCCTCCTGCAGCCAGTCATGAGTAAATCCCTGCTACCTTCATGTGGGGAGCTGTGTCAGTGGGGAAGCAAGTGACACACACAAGCACATCAGTATTGAAGAGATGTTGGCAGTGATTCACTCCTTGAGGTTATTCATCACCTATGGCCTCCGGGTCCTCTCCAGTTGTTTACGGACAACACCACAGTGATGTGATATTTCAACAAATAAGGGGTACAAGGTTTCACCCTCTGTGCTGGTTAGCAATGATAGCCTGGGAGCTGGCTTCTCAGTATTCTCCAACCTTTCAGGCTTCATACATCCCCATCAGTGCAGAACGTTGTGACAGAAGGACTAAGCAGATCATGGGCAAGCCCTCATAAGTGGAAACTCAAAGTAGTGGTGGTCCAGGATGTAGCCCAGATGTGGGCAATGCCTCAAATAGAACTGTTCACTTCCTTTCAAAATGTAGAGCTAGACAAATTCTGTTCAAGACATCCTTGCCACCATGCTTGGAGGACCGATGCATTCTTGTCTACTTGGATGGCAATATTTCTGTATGCATTTCCACCCTTTCCACAGGTTCAGAAGTTAATCCTTAAAGTTCGGAGAGGAGTGCCAGAGACCATTGCGATCTTTGTTCTCCCTTTTAAAGGTAATTTACAAAGGGTGATTACCACAAATGTCCTCACTCTTTGCATCTGCTCACACAGTCTCAGGGGCGACTGATTTGGAGAAGCTTCAACTGACAGCGTGGATTATTCAGTCTTCACTCTGTTAAGACACTTGTTTCATGAGGATGTGCAGTAGGTGCAAAGTAAGCCAGAAAACCTGATACTAGAAAATCTTATGTTTATAAATTGATGAGGTCTTTTATGTGGTGCCTTAGTGGAAACAGGGGGTCCGTTGAGGATAATATCCCTCTAGTCTTAAAATATTTGTGTGAGCTACCAGAGGATGGCTTATCGTATGCATCCATTAAGGTGCATTTAGTGACAATCTGCTTTGTCTGCCTGTGGATTCCTCTATTTTCTTCTCCTTTGGTAAAACAATTCATGGAAGGAGTGTTAGATATGAGTCCCCCTTACAAGCAAATGTCTCCCTCGTGAGATCTCAGCTGTGTTCTGGAAAAATCTGATGATGTCAGTCTTCACTTTATCCTTGACTGTGGGTTCAGTTCCATATCTTGGAATCGACTCGGCCGTTATTTCAGCTAGCACCCTCCAAAAACTCTTGAGCTTAACTCTACCCATAATGCTCCTTACAGGGTTACCTCAGATCTCATTTGCCGCTTTTAGTGACCAGACATGTTTCTCCTCCACAGCTCTCGAGCCAACTTATTTCTTGCACAACTGAAAGTGTTTTCTTTTCTTTTAACACATTCACTTCAATGGAGCTCAGCAAGTTTGCACTGTAACTTCCAATGGGCAGAGCCTAAGCTTTTTTGTCAGAATAAAATTGTCCTCACATTTCTAACAAATGTTCATAACTCTGGAACCATAGGGGTTATGAAAGAAGTATAAATGGCAAAGTCTTCAACACAGAGTATTTTTATAGTGGTAGTATTCTGTAGGTTCTAGGTCTTAAACTGAATTTTGTAAGTCACAGTAAACATAGTAACTCTCTTTCAGAACTGGAGATCTCTCGGGGTCACAGCTTCGTTGCCAGTTCCAGGGAGTGTGGTTCCACTCCAGTGTTGTCAGAGCCATCCATGCTCTTCAGGGCTTCAGCACACATTAGCTCGACACCAACTTCAGCTTTGCAGACGGTTTTGGAGTGGGATGGACCATGGTTCTAAAGGAGTCTATTTCTGTTCCAGGCTCCTATTCCTTTGTTGGGGGGGGGGGTGCCGCTTTACACGCCATGAAGAAGACCTTGTCCACTGCGGGCTTACAGTCAATTTTACTTTTGTCGGACCAACAGCCCTGCCCTACCCCTCGCCCAGAGCTTCCTCCAGCCTCTGCCATGTAACAGCAGGCACAGAAGCCTCAGGATCCAATCATGGTGGTCATGTCCTCTTCAGACACCTCTCTGGCCCATCTCATGGAGGAGGTACCGCTGAAGAGGAAGTGCATGAGGAAGCACTTACTCCCTTGAAGAGTCTTGCACAGAAGATACTGATTTTGATGAAAAGGAAGGTTCCCCAAAGTCAACCCCGGAAGATGTCTCCTTTGGAGACATTCTAGAGATCCTGAAACAGAGAGGTGGCTGGACTTCCTTCATCCTTCCTCAGAAGAATCCATATACCCAGAGGCTTTCCATGCCCGACCCTCTACTTCTTGGATCTCTCCGCCCACTGACTCATTAAATTGTTTGCACAGCAGGCTTGGAAGATACTGGATTCCATCGAGCCAGTTCCTAAGAGACAAGACCGCATTTTGTCAGCTCCTTAGAATCAACAGCATTGGACTAAAGGATTACTAGTAGATGCCATGGTGGTAGTGGCAGCCACCAAAAATGAACTTGCTGATGAAAGTCCTACTATCCATCCTTCTAATAAAGAATCTAGAACAATAGATAGATTTGGGAAGCATGTATACGCTTCATCAACCTTCACGTTCAGGTCCTTGAACTACATGACACATTTTATGAGACTTCAAAGAGATTTGATAAAGGAGCTATCAGATGTTCTGACAGGAGCAGTAGCTGAGGGAGTTCAGGACAAAGTAGCTTCTCAGCGAGCAACCCTTGATTCGATATGCAACTCGTCTATGAGGCTTAATGCGCATGCAGCCAAAGCTGAGATCCCCCATCAAAACCTCTAAAGCCGGCTATGAAGGTAGAATTGCGGTAGACAGTAAAAACAACCACAAAGCCTTCTATAGTTGTATCAAGAATCTCCACAGCAATACCCGGGTTTGCTCTGAGTTACTGCACGATGGTACCTCGTATACTGAGCCAACAGATATTGCCAACATACTGGCCGACAGGTTCAGTGCCAACTTTACTCCCCCCCCCCCCCCACACACACACACAAAGGACCATTCACAATACCGGAGGAATGCCAGTCACCCAGCATTACTGCAGCACAGATTAAAGCTGCATTGTCCAAGACCAAGAATACAGCTTCCATGGAACCCAACAGCATCCCTGGATGTGTTCTACATGAACTAGAAAGTGAACTGGCACCACATCTGTGTGTCCTGTTTAATCACAGCCTCACCTCAGGCTTTGTCCCTACCGAATGACGCGCTGCTCCAGTCATCCCTATTCATAAAGGGGGAACAACTGCAGACCCTGGGAATTATCAGTCTGATATGTAAGGCTATGGAGCGCATTATCATGGACCTAATTAATAAGGATATATGGAATCTCCAAACTCTAGATCCCATGCAGTTTGATTTTGTGAAGGGTAGATCATGCCTGCTCAACCTGGTTGACTTTTTTGAGTCAGTCACCAGAGCTGTGGATGAGGGCAAGGCAATTCATACAGCCTACCTCAATCTGACCAAGGCCTTTGATACCATTCCCCACTCAGGAATTATTGATAAATTCACCAAACTAGACATCAATCCCTATATCAAACAATGAAAGCCACGAAAAGACCAAAAAACCAAGTAAAGTGAATCTGGACTGACAGATAAAAGAATAATTTAATAAGTGCAAATACAAACTAAAAAACAAAAAACAAACTTGTTGCAGAAATAACCAAAAGGTAAGCGCTTTCGTTTGTACTAATGACAAACTTCCTGTGACAAATGCACATCATTTCCTTCTAGTTTAAAAACGTTAGTGAAAATCAAATTACATTTCTCATTTGCCCATCTCCCTATGAGTCATAATGGCACACCCCTATTTCACTTATCAATGTGTAGGCAAACTACAATGATAAATACAAATGTGTAAATATAAATACATAATAATAATATGTAATATATGAAATAATTAAATGAATAAATAAACTTAACTATAACCATAAAAGATGCACCTTAAAAAACGTCCTGAACTTGATTAATGCATACTTGCAAAATCTACTTAAAAATACTTGCTTAAAGAATGCACATTGTTGCTGAATGCTAAACTTAAACATTAACTTTTTAAAGCCTTTAGTTTCAGAACACTGCCTAAAGATAATATGCCATTCAACCCTGGCCAAGAATGCGCACACAAACGAATTTGCCATCTTAATTCCATTTTTTCAAGAATTAATATCATCTAAAAAACATAAATATAGTTATTTAGTAGTTATGGTTATTTGTGCAACACTTTTTTTGTTTTTTAGTTTGTATTTGCACTTATTAAATTATTCTTTTATCTGCCAGTCCGGATTCGCTTTACTTATCAATCTCTATATCACTAGGTGGGTTGCAAATTGGTTCACAGATAGAACCCACAGTGTGAAAGTAGTGGACTTCGTCAGACTGGCGACCAGTCACGAGTGGAGTCCCACAGGGATGGGTCCTCTCCTGTTCGACATCTACTTCTCAGAAGTCCAGGCCAACACAAAGGGACTCTGGCTGACCAAGTTCAGAGATGACTGCAAACTGGGAGCCATTATTAACTCTCCAAGTGATGCAAACATCCTACAGAAAGGCCTCACTGAGACCAGTGACTGGTGTCTAAACCATGGCCTTAAGCTTAATGCCAAAAAATGCATTGTCATCCCCTTTGGGAAAAACTCAGTTCCCACTAATTACCACATCGATGGGAGCCCACTGAACACTGAAGGCGTCATAAGAGATCTGGAGACACAGGTTGACAGCAGCCTCTCGTTCGACCACCACATTGCCATTGCCATTACAAAGCCATGTCTGTCCCAGCTCTGTTAGAAATGCTACATCTAAAGAAATCACAATACCTCTGCACCACATGCTCCAGAGACCTCAACCTCATTACCACAATCAACAGAATATGCTGGAGGGACAGGTTCATAACCCAGAGACTGCCCATGCTCTGGAATACACTTCCCATACATGTCAAGCAGTGCACCTTACTGACTCTCTTCAAGAGAAATCTTGATGAGTGGATGGGAAATAGAAAGTTCACCCCGGGGATCACTCCAGTGACTCTACTTGATAGAGGCACTGGGAACTAATGTCGAGCGACACAATGCCAGGTCACTTCTATGGGCTAGGCTTGTAAAGGCTCCAAGGCCATTAGCCTAGTACACACCTATGAAACTATTAGGCTGCAGGTTCTGATGTAGCCATCAGGAAACATGCCTGGATGTGCTTAGGTGAATTTGCGGAGCCATTCAAGTCGTCTTTCATCAACATTCTGTTTGACAGGACATCTCTTTTTGGGTCCAAAGTTAGAGACCATTGCCAGATGTGAGAAGGATGGAAAGACCCTTTCTTCCTTAAGCGTATGCTTTTCCACTCCTCAATGGCTTTACTTCAGGAACCAGAAAAGTGGGAAGCTATAGTTCAAAAAATCCCATGCATCTTTCCATGACTCATGTGGTAACGACTCCCCCCAGGGCAGAGGGGTGGGACTTGCAATGGAAGACACTATGCTCGAGGAAGAGGTGGCCTGCAAAATCAGAGTTCCAGGGATTCTTTCCCTGGTAACTTTTGTCAGCGGTCCTGAATGGAGGCCCGATTGCCATCCTCTGGAGGCAATCGGGGGATGATTATCCCTGCACCTACCTGCCCAGCTAAGAATAACAAAGGACAATTGTGTGTAGAGGATTATAACCAGAGGTTACAATATCCCATTTTCAAAAACCCCAGACAGTCGAGAAGAATCCTAGACATTCCATCCAGTTACAGGGATGCAGCAGTCTTAGACATTCAAAAACTGCTCGACAAGGGAGTCATCCAAGCAGTCCCACCAGACCAGATAGGATCCGGAGTTTACTCAAGATTCCTTTTAGTCCCAAAAAAAAAAGGGACTGGAGACTGATTCTGGATCTCCATCTATTGAGCAATCATTTCAAACCAAATTCCAGATGGTCATGGTTCAGTATCTTCTGTTCATAGGAAAAGACGTTTGGATGTGCTCAGTAGATGTTCAACATGCGTATTATCACATAAAAATTGACAAACGCTCCAGAAGATTCCTGTGCTTCTGGCTGGGAGTCCATCATTGTCAGTTCATAGCCCTGCCCCTTGGTCTTGTAACAGCCCCAGGGTGTTCACCAAATGCATGGCATTGGTAGCAGCTCACTTCAGACTGCAAGGATTCTGTATGTTTCCATACCTAGACGACTGGCTCATTACCACTCCCACCAGACATCTACTGTTACAGGCTACAATTCTGTTAACTTGTTCCATGCTAGGGATTACCATGAACTACAAAAAAATCCCATTGCGAGCAAACACAGCAATTAGAATTCATAGGAGCGATGCTAAACACAAACACCGGCATCACGTCTCTTCCCACAGAAAGGCTTCAAAGAATGAAATTGCAAGTCAATCAGATTATTCACAACAAAAAGGTGACTGCAAGACTGTTACAAACTCTAGGATCAGTGTCAGCCTCCATCACTTTTACTCCCCTTGCGAAATATCACATGCGGATTCTTCAGTGGTTCTTGGTGTCCCAGTAGTCCTTATATGTCCCATCTGGTAATGATCACCAATTTATGCAAGAAAGATCCGATATGGTGGCCTCACTCCAATGAAATTTTGTCAGGCAAACCCTTTGTTCTTCCTCAACTCCAAGCCATAATGACCATGGATGCATCCCAGATAGGGTGGTGGGGGCATTATCTGGGAAAGTCAGTCCAAGGCACTTGGTCCCAGCTGAAGGCCATTTTGCACAACAGTGTTCTAGAGATGAGGGCAGTGCTGTTAGCATTGTGAGCATTCCAAGAAACTCTTCCCTTGGGAAAAATTGCGATTCAAACAGATAACATGTCAGTAGTCTGGTCATCAAAAAGCAAGGGGGAACCAGATCTTACCCTCTTTGTGGAGAAGCACTCAGAGTATGGCAATGAGTGATTTCTTCTGACTGCTTTCTAATTGCAGTGCATATTCTGGGGAGCTCCAACATGATTGTGGACAAATTGAGCAGGAATATCTTAATGCCTCAAGAGTGGTCTTTCGGCCCTTTGTTGGAGGAAAGGATATTCCGCCATTGAGGCCAGACCTGCTGTGATCTGTTTGTTTTCCACCTGAACAACAAGTGCAGCAGCTACTCTACCCCTCTGGGGGATCCGGAGGAGTCACCGAGAGATGCTCTCCATCACGATTGCCCCCCCTGGTCTGTTGTATGCCTTTCCCCCCAATTCCTCTCGTATCCCTGGTTGTGAAGAAAGCCAACAGGTTAAAGAACACCATAATTCTCATTGCCCCATTCTAGCCTTAACAGATATGGTTTCCCATTCTTTGACCTCATGTAATTTGCAAGCCTTGGACGCTGGACCCAGATCCAAACCAATTGTCCTATCCAGACAGACTAGGTCATCTGAATCTTCAAAATCCCAAGGTCACTGCGTGACTTCTCCAGTTCCAATGATTGTCAGGCATTCTTATCTCACTTCCCCAGTTCAATGAATTGCTCTAGTCTTCCACAAACGTTCAACTAGACGACTGTAGTTCAGCAAGTGGCAAAAATTTTCAAAATGGGCCATAGAGAGTAATCTCGATACATATTCAAGTTGGTAGGGTCCTAGACTTTTTGGCATTGCTTCTCGAAGCGGGAGCATCTTCTTCGACTATATGAGTGCATCTAGCTGCAATTTCAATTTCATAATGGTCTAAATGAGACAACTCTAATGTCCCACAAACTTTGTAAAGCCTTTCTGAAAGGAACTTTAATGCTCAGACTTCCATTCGTAGACCCTGCTGCACCCTGGAACTTGAATCTGGTACTTCAGTCTGTACCTAACTCCCCATTTGAACCATCCACAATTTGCGATTTGAAGTATTTATCCAGGAAAACCTTATTTTTGATTGCTATTACTTCTGTCAGGAGCCTATCTGAGCTACAGGCCTTATCTTGCAAACCTTACCTAATTTTCCAGAAAGACAGGGTCTCATTGTGAACAAATCCTTCTTTTCTACTAAAGATAGTCTGAAACTAATAACAACCAAACTATGCAACTTCCAGTTTTCTTCCCGAACTTCTTAAACAAGGATGAATATTGTCTGCATTTACTAGATGTGCATAGACAATTGTGTTTTTACCTTCACAGAACAAAGGAAATCGTAAAATCTGATCAGTTGTCTTTTCCTCTTCTGCTAATATGGGCAAACCAGTTTCTAAGGTTACTCTGGCTAAATGGCATAAGGACTGCGTAACTTTTGTTTATAATAAAAGCAAAATGCAACTACCAGGACCTGTTAAAGCACATTCAACGAGAGCAGTAGCTGCTTCTGCAGTCTTTCATTCCAGAGCTTCTATAGACGATGTATGTGCAGCAGCTACCTGGGCAGCCCGACATACCTTTGCTACTCATTACAAGCTGGATCTGATCTCTAGGGTGTGAGCATCACTTGACTTGATGGTGTTCAGGAATATTCTTCATGAGAACTCCCAAGATTTAGGTAGCTGAGGACTGTGTCCCACAGTCAAGGATAAAGTGAAGCTTGACATCATCAGATAAAGAAGTTATGTCTTACCGTAAATGTGCTGTCTGTGTTGTCAATCTTCACTTATCCTTGACATCGCCACCCTCCTTACCCTTCCCTTCGGTTTCTTGGTGGAACGGATCTTTCCCAACACACTGGCTTTTCCTTTTTAGGAATACAGATATGGTCTCTGGTCTATTTCCTGTCTGTCACTAATTTATGCAAACTCGATCTGAAGTAATCCTGTGAGGAGTGCATGAGCTGGAAGAATGGCCGTGTTGGTTCCAAGATATGGAACCGAACTCACAGGCAAGGATAGGTGAAGATCGACAACATAGAAAGTTATGGTACGACATTACTACTTTTACCACATTTTGAACTAGCAGCTCACACTGATCTTAAAATCTGTTTCTTCCATCTGTTCGTCAATGGAAATCAAAAGGTGCTTCAGCAAAGTATTAGTTTAAGAGTGTGCACACTTATGCAACCAGCTTTTTGTACGTTTTTTATTTTTTATATTTTTTCCCCTAACAGATTGGTTTGTTTTTCAATTGAATTGTACAGGTCATAGCTCATATTAAAGGTGGGAAAAGGTTTGAAATGATTTATTGTGGTCTTATTTTTTATATCACAAAAACCTGGCATTTTAACAGGGGTGTGTATACTTTATATATATATATTTTTTTTATCGGTTTACTATTGTTTATTCGAATGGAAAAACATTTTCTGTCCAAATAAACGAATAGTAATACGGAAAGTAAAAAAAAAAAAAAAAAAAAACTAACGTTGACAATGTCGAACCAAATGCTTGACGCATTTGACTCGACATTGTTGTCAAAACCACCATGTGATAGCCATATAGAAGCTGATGTAAATCAAACTCCTATACGACAAATCACATTTTTGCAGGGGGGCAAGCCCCCCCCTGCACCCTCCCACCCCCACTTATATATTGTAACTCCGAGATCGCACTACAGTGGGGATGTGGATGAATTTCCACTCCCCACTGTACTGCAATCTCCGTGCAGATAGTCGACTTACACTCTCATATATATATATATATATATATATATATATATATATATATATATATAAATCTCCAATAGAACAGAATCACCACGACTTCAGTTAAAACCAAGCTTTATTTTGTTTTTATTTATTTTACGGTTTGTTTACCGGGATAGTCCATTGGACCATGAAGAGCCTGTTTTCAATGGAGTCCTGGGGAAAAACGCTCCGCAAGAACATTATACAATTTAGTCAAATCTTTAAAAAATAAGCAATAGAGTATACAAATTGTAAATGAAAAAGGTAAATTCAGAACGTGTAGAAATCATTATAAAATGAGCAATATAGTATAAAATTTACAAATGAAAAGGGTAAATAACATTTCCAAAAGTGGTGACAAAAACCTTAGTTTATATAGTATAAAATCTAAGCACAGAAGTGAAGGAGGTTTGGATAGGTATCATAATCGAGTTATAGCAGAGAACAGTGGGTACAGGAAGAGCTTATGTATGAAAGTAAGAAAGAGGGAATATTAAGAAGGGTTGGTGTAAGAGGGGTGAGAACGGGTGGGAAGAAAAGGGGGTGAGGGTAATGGTAGTATAGTGAGAGAGAGGCGATAGACTCCATAGCAGGGTATAGTATATAGGGTAGTTATGTAGGGTGAGAGCAGGAACATTCCCAGAGGGATATAAGATGGGAATGAAGTAAGGTTTTAAAGATAGAGTGATTATTGGTGATGTGGATGAGAGATGGCAAGGAGTTCCAAAGATTTGCTAGAGAAAAGGATAGTAGTTGTTTGCCTGGTGGACGAGCAGGCTTGTGAAGTTCAATCAGATTTTGGTTATTTGATCTCAGGAGTCTATTGGGTAGAAGCACTTTTGTGGGCATGAGTGAGTTGGATGTAGGTAAGATAATTAGGGAGTTCTAGCCAATTTAGTTTATAGAGGGAAGTACAGTGGTGGGTGGAGGATTTGTAACCATTGGCAGACTTGGAGATTTTATTGTAACAGGAAGACAGTTTAACCTTTAGTGAAGAATGTAGGTAAGAGAGAAGAGGGGCACCATACAGGAGGGAAGGAATAAGGTATGTAGTAGAGAGAACAAGCTTAGTAGAGGGAGTGAGGTAGTGATAGTGGTGGTAAAGCATACCAAGTTTCTGGTGTTTTTTTTTATATTCATTTGTACGTGGATATCAAACTTGGTGTTCGTCAATGAAGACACCTAAGAGTTTAGTTTGGGATATTATCTCGAGGGACGTATTGCTTTGGCTGGTAATAAGAGTTTTTGTCTATAATTTTGTTTTTAGAGGGAGTGAATATCATAAGTTGAGTGTTGGATGCATTGAGTACTAAGTGATTATCTAACATCCAGTGCTCAGTGGAGGAGAAGGCTTCTTGGGTTAGTTTTAAGAGAGAAGAGATAGAGGTGGCAGAACAGATAATTGTAGAGTCATCTGCATATTGGATAAGATTAGCCTTGGGGATTGACAAATGGAAGTCATTTATGAAGATGTTGAAAAGTAAAGGACATGATTTTGAACCCTGGGGTACTCCTGTAGGAATGTTCAAAAAGGTGGAAGTGGCTCTTTTTCCATTTGACAGCTTGTTGTCTGTCAGAGAGGTAACTAGTGAACCAGTTGGTAGAAGGGATGGACAGATTAAGTTTGGAGAGTTTGGATAGAAGACGTTTGAGAGATAGTGTCGAAGGCTTTGGATAGGTCCAGAAGAAGGGTAGACACTAGACAGCCAGAGTCACGAGCTTTATTGACAGTTTTGAGGAAGGAGAGGAGAGCAGTGGTAGTGCTGTGACCAGGTCTGAACCCATGGTGTGTGGTGGTGAGCAGGTGGTTATCTATAAGGTAGGGTAAAAGCTGAAGGTGAATGCATTTTTCTATAATTTTAGAGATAGAGGATAAAATGGCAATAGGACGGAAATTGGTAATAATGTTGTTGTTGCCCCCTTTATGGAGTGGTATGATAAAAAGGCCATTTTCCAGAGTTGGGGCACATAGTTTTCTTGGATTGACCGGTTTATTAGAATGGAGATTGGGAAAGCAATGGCTTCTGCAGCTGTTTTTATAAAGTAGGAAGGAAGATCATCAGGGGCGTTAGAGCAAGGTTTCAGGTTCATAAGGAGTTTTTTTATGGTAGATGTTGAGATGGGTTTGATGGAAAAGGGAGGGGGAAGAGAGTTGGTTGTTTTGGTGGAGGAGGGGATAGGAGAGAGTGAAGATGAAGCATTGTTGGTGAAGGATGATGTTAGATTGGCTATTGTGTCAATAAAGAAGGAATTGAATTGGGTGGCTAGGGTCAAGTCAGAGAGGCATTAGGATCAGGGCACGGATTGTCTTTTTTGCCAGGGTTGAATAGGGTGGTGATACCATTCCAGAATTTTTGAGGGTTTGTCTTGTAGTTATTTTGGAGTATAAAGAAATAGGATTTGCGGTTGGATACAAGTTTTTGACTTTGTTATGAAGTACTTTACATTTAGGGTGGAGACAATTCTATGTTTTTGGAAGTGTTTCTAAGCTTTGTCTCGGAGGTGCATCAAGGTTATGGTTTCCTTGTTTAACCATGGATCAGTGTTACTTTTTATTCTTTTGGTTTTGGAGGGGGCAAAAGTATTTAATAGGCTTAAGAATGTTGTATTACAATGGGAGACAGCGTTGTCTAAGTGGAGAGTTTTTAAAGGGTTCCAGTTTATTTGTTTGAGAGAGTTAGAGAATATTTTGGGGTTAAAGTTCTTTAGGCAGCGTGTAGATATATAAGTATAGGCAAGTTGTAAGGAGGAAGGGAGATGAGCAAATGAGGGTAGGTGATCACTAAGGGAGTTGGGTAGGGTGCCGCTATCTGAGATATACTGAGGATTAGAAACTAGGATCCAATCAAGGGTGCTCCTGGAGGAATAGTCCTTGGAGTGTCTTGTAATAGAGTTAATTAGCTGTGAGAAGTTATAAAGGTTGATGTTTAGGGAGCTTGTGGGAGATTGAATGGAGGTCCAGTTAATAGTAACATCACCAAGGATTATGGTCTCATTGGTAACATTAGAGGAGAACCAGGAGAGGATATCTTCAAGAAAAGGGATGTTGTCTCTAGAGGGTATGTAGAGAGCAGCTAAGCATATGTTTCTGTTTATTAACCTGAAGTATGGCTAGGGATTACTTCAGCATTGTTCATTTGGGGAATGGGTTTGGTGTAAGGGGTAACTGAAAGGGAAGAAGAATAGAGGAGTGCTACTGCACCACCTTTCTTATGGGTCCTGTCTTTCCTAATGATGTAGTTGGGAGGGATAATTTCAGAGTCCTTGATATGAGGTTTCAGCCAGGTTTCTGAGATAGATAACATGTTTGGTTGATTATGGAGAAGCCAGGCATGGAAGTTAAGGATTTTGTTACATAAAGAGGCGGGGCTTTCTTATTGATGGGTGGCTGAGCTAGGGGTGTGTTTGAGTTCTGAGGAGAGGAAGGGCCAGGGTTAGGGTGAATGTCCCCAGAGAGAGAAGGATGGTAATGAGTTGACAGATATGGGAGAAGAGATATTTTGAGTATTTTGTATCTGACTTAGGTGTCAGTAAGGAAGAGTAGGATTGCTTGGTAATGGAGAGCAGTAATTATGGATGGATATAAGTTTGTAAGGGAAAAGGAGAATGTTATTGAAGACATTTCGGTAGGGGATATGAAGGATAAGGTGTGCTTGTCATTAATGTGGAGTGGGTGGGTGGTATGAAAAGGAGGAGAATGATTAGTATTTAGAGGGCTTGTGAGAAACGTAAGGTAGGATGGGGGAAGAGAAGAAGTATTAAGTTTATGGAGGACATAGGTTTGGTGGGCATAGTTATTTATCAGAACTTCAGGCTATGGATGAATTGATTTGAGGTAGGGTGGAAAGTGCAGTGGGATGGTTTGAATGTAGGTGGTAGCTAAGGGGAGGAGTGGATGCTGGGATTGAGTGGAGAGGGGGATGGGGTTGTTTGTAAATGAGAATGGAGGGATATGATTGGTCTGTCTTGATATGGGAGTGGTTTAATGGGTACAAATGTAGAAATGGTGGGGGCGGGTGGGATATGGCGGCAGTGAGCCTGAAGGGTGAACAGAGTAGTTAGAGCCAAAGAGGCAAGGGTGCCGAGAACCAATCAGTCAGGTCAGGCACTGGGATACTACTTAACAGGTGAGATAGACTGTGTGTGACAGAAAAGTTATGGTAAAGGGGAGAAAAAGTAGTTTGAAAAGGAGAGAACTGTGCTCATGTGATGCTAAGGGAGTTTAAACTTGAATTATACAGGAAAAGGATGGATTATTTCTTGCCAGAATATGTTTGATCTAAAGTTGTGAGTTAGCTGTGCTCATGATTATTCCTTGTGTTCCACTGCCATCTAGTGGCCTAATTAGAGTTTAATAACATCTAAAACAAAAAGATAAGCAATTTCTGACATTTACTATGCCCTTCATCATATCTAAAAAATTAAAACAAGCATGAAAATTTAAAAATCGCACACCGCCAGTCAAGTTGACTGATCTCAGACAACGCCCTATCAGGACTGGTTGTAGAGGAATGCAAGTGTTCAAACCAGGGGGTGTGTCCGCCTGTAGATCACAGATCCACTTCATCTCAGCCTGCTCTGTGTAGACCATCATATCACCACCCCTCATATTTATTTTACGACTTCTTGATGTTCTTTAAGCGTATGTCACTAACATGTTTAGATGTCATCTCTTTAAGTTGGGGGTTGGTTTTGCCAACATAAAATGCATCACAGAATTGACAGATAGCTATGTATATCACATTTCTACTCTTGCAGTCCACATACACCTTCAAGGAATAGATTCTGCCAGTTCTTGGATGCATAAAACACTGTTGTTTGGTGATGCATTTGCAACAGCTACATGTTCTACAGGGATATGTCCCTGTCTTATGTATTTTGACTCCATTGTCATCCTTAAATTGACAATGGAATAATAGCTGCTTATTGTTCCTGTTGGTCTTAAAAGAAAAAAAAGATATGTCCCCCACAACTTGTCTCAGACTCTCGTCACTAGTCAGAATCTTCCAATTGTCTCTGATGGTTTGACAAACATAACTGCAACATCTGCCACTTTAACACATTACTATACATTTTATATATATATATATATTGTTCCTGCGACATTCTTTGCGATGTATAGCTGTTCGAATACCACCATCATCATCCATCGATAGAAACACATCCAGGAAACTAATTCCCCTGCTTGAATAATGTATAGTGAAGTTCAAAAAGGCTGTGGTTGTTTCTAAATAAGCAACAAAAAAAAAAATAATATATATATATATATATATATATATATATCGCAAACAATGTAGCAGGAACAGTATATTGGACCAACATAGTATGCACCCAAAACATATATATAGGAATGTGTTAAAGGGGTAGATGTTGAGGAATTCACATTTTCACACTGATAAAGATTAGTTTATTATGGCTAATGGGATTCTTATTCTGGAAATCATGGCAAGAGGATATAAAGCGAGAGAAATAAATGAGAGTGTGTGACAAGTTATGGACCTGCGTGAGACTAAAGGAAAGTCCCTCTTATTCCGATGAGTCCACGATGGATGTGACAGCGCAAATTAATACTTCCAAAAAAGATAATGACAATACAAAAACAAGGGTGAACTTGACGCACTAGTGACATCAGTTATGTTTGTCAAACTATCAGAGACAATTGAAAGATTCTGACTAGTGACGACAGTCTGAGACGAGTTGTGGGGGACATAACTTCTTATTCTTTTAAGACCAATAAGAACATTAAGCAGCTATTATGCCATCGTCAATTTAAGGATGATACTGGAGTCAAAATAAATAAGACAGGGATGTATCCCTGTAGAACATGTAGCTGATGTAAATATATAACTAAACAAAAAAACCTAGACAGAAGAATGTGAATAATACTTAGTTTTTTTCCAATCTGCCCCTGCTGATAAAAACACCAATGAAACATGTACACCAGCATTCTATGGGCCGTGGCAAGAAGAGGAGGAAGTTTTTGTCAGAGAACTGAATAATGTGAAAACTTCCCTTGTAGTGAATTTGAGTACTTTTTAACTGAATGCAGTGCAATGTAATCTATTAAACAAAGGAATTGCTTTTATTCCAGCGCTCTATTATTAATGATGTACTTATAA
>NC_056737.1:791911709-792034968 GCF_019279795.1 Protopterus annectens
GTGGTCACCAGGCAATTGTCTAATGCTGTAACAAGCTGGTTTTGAAAGGGCTTCTCCTCACCTCTGCAGGAAAAGTTACCCTTCTTCACTTTTCTGGTCCCTTTATCTTTCAACAAGCCAGCTGATCATCATACAGGTGAGAAACCTAAGGAAAAAAGGCAAAGAAAATTAAAAAGAAAAGCTGAAAGTGGCTAAAAAGTGGTCTCTGTAGCACTGTCCTTCGGTTCTGGCCCTGAAAGTTACCGGCTTTGTTTGTGAAACCGATCCTCATTGGATCCAGCACTCCACCTCTCCCTTCTCTGTGATTTTCCCCTGGGTTGATATCCCCAAAGTTAAGATCTTCAATTCAAGAGAGACATCCATTCACCAAATCTGCAGGCCTTCTTCTTCGTGAATAAACCACCAAAAGCACAGTATAGAAAAAATAAAAAACACCTGGCCAGTGGAACCAACTGCACACTGCAAATGTAGTTTTTAAGATTTAATAACGCACAAATACTCTAGCGCCTCGGCAAACACAACCTTCTTGGAGTTAATACAAAATAAAGGAAAACACTGCTTTTTAATTTACAATTAATTTAAAGTAATTAACTTATTAAAAAATTAAAACTCTTCAATTACAAAAAGCCTTTCCAGTTACACTCCTTATTTAAGCCTTTAGGAGTCAGTGTATCAAATTTAAGATTAAAAGTTCTCTTTAAAAAGCAATTTATTCTGTAAAGCAACAACATCCCTTTCAAAAACCTGTTCTAAAATACATGCTTTTAAGTTAGGCAAAAAAACTTCATGAACCAAATTAAAATGCATAGCCACTAGATTGTCATAATTTATATTTTTTTATGTCTCTAATATGCTCCTGCAGTCTCACCCTAAAAATTATTTTAGTATCTCCCATGTAAAAGGGACTGCAGGGACAAGACAGCGCATATACTACTCCTTTTGTAGTACGTGTGGGATGCCAAGGGGCAGAATTTCACCCTATTAATTTTTTAAAGACTCTCACCACATATTTACATATTCAACACTTTCCACAGGGACTTATCCCCCAAGTGTCCAGTTTCCTATCCAAACTTTCACTAGGGGGGACATATAATTATGTACCCACCATATCTCTTACATTTCTACCTCTTTTATATAGTATTAAGGGGAAGTTATACAGATTTTGACACTATTTTTCCTTTAAAAAGAAAAGCCCAATAATATTTAATAATAGCTACTTCTAAACTAAAAACATTAAAATCAGTAACAAAATAAATTTTCTGTCTCCTCTGCTTACTAGTTTGTTTACCTCAAAGTTATTATTTCTACTCACCATATCGCATTTATCAACCTGTGATTCAGATAACATTTTTAAAGATTGTATAATTAATTCTCCACTGTAACCTCTTTCTTTTAAAACAATACACCTATGTATTATTTCATCTTGTAACACTTCAATATTACTACATAGCCTACTAACCCTTAATAATTCATTATATAGTAAAGCATTTAATAAATGTGAGGGATGGCAACTTTTGCTGTTCAGGAAATGTGCTCCATCATCCAACTTCCTGTGGATTTTAGTCTTAACCATATTATTAGTAACATCCAGCTCTAAATCCAGGAAAGTCACAACTTTCCTTGTTTGTAAGCCATCAGATTGTAAGCCAAAGTGATTACCTTGGAGGCCCTTTAGAAAGGGCTCAACCAAATTTCATCCTTACATAAAAAAAATGAAATCATCAATAAATCTGAAATATGAAACTATAAATTTTCTAAAAAAAAAACAAAAACTCTACTTATACAAAAATTTTTCTTCAAATAAACCATAACTAAATTAGCATGCATAGGTGCAAAGGAGGCACCCATAGCCATCCCCTGCAGCTGATGATAAATACACTGATTAAACTCCAAAAATTATTAGTTAAACTAAAATATAATAACTTAATAAGATAGTCGCTCACTGGACTTGCACCAAGAAAAACAACCTTAGAGCTTCTAAGACTACTGAATGTGAAATTCTGGTATAAAGGCTTTTATAACATCACTAACAATCCATAAATAATTTTTTTCCCCATTTCATTACTCTAACTTTCTCCAAAAAAATCAAAAGAATCTTTAATATAAGATTCTAACTTTACCACATATTTAAACAAGTATGAATGAAGCATTTTTCCTATACCATGTAAAAAGTATTTTTCAGCTGCTACTATTGGACGACCAGGAGGGGAGACCAAGCTTTTAAGGATTTTAGGTAGATAATAAAATTTGGCTAAGGAGCTACCTTCTATTTTAAATTTTTACATCTACACCTTGTTTCGTAAGGTAGCCCAACATGACCTTTCTCTGTTAATTCTTTGAAATTATCCTTAGCTTTGTGATATTCCTTCTCCTCTACTATTTTATAAAATGTTGCATCAGACAAATGTTTCATAGAAATTTTTAAATATTGTGTGTGATGAAGAACTACAATCTTCTGACCTTTGTCCGATGGTTTAATAACTGTATCCCGTCTTTTGCTTAAATTTAACAATGGCTTCCATTCATTCTTAGTTAAATCTTTAAAATGTAGTAAGGCAGATAACTTGCATCCTCATTATAAACTTACATTTTACTTAATTGTTGTATAAATATTGTGGTCCAGTTTAACCCCTCTCCGCTCACTCTCGCTATGCTCTGGCTTTCTTCGCTCCCCGCCCTCAGTACTGTTAAATTTATAATATCCTAGTCACTCCCCCCTGCTTCTTCCTCCCAACCAGCATCTCGCACATCACCAAGTGGTCCTTCCTCTCTACAACCCAAGTTTTCACCTTCATTTCCTGCCAAATCCTGGTTGAAAACTCTGCCTATAATGGCCAGGCCCCTTGCTATGCCAGCATCAACAAAAACACTAATATTTTCTCTGCTCCCCCTGATGCTCATCCTTTTTCTCCCTACCGCCTATTGAAAACCAATTCCGAAAAGGCATCATCAACAATGTCCAGTACAAGAGGTATAGCTAAAGGCCTGTGCTGGGGCAAGAGTAAGAAATCCCTACTCTTTTTAGAATCAGAGAAATTATGACTTTCCCAAAGAAAAATCTCCCTGAGAGTATGCAAGGTTTCACCCCCTAAAGGGTCCATCTCAATACCAAAAAATTGCCAAATTCCTGTAATAACGGCCACACAGGTAAAAAAACGCACTCTCCAAAGTTTAACAATACAGCATCCATGAGACCAGATGACATCCCAGGCTGTGTACTACATGAACTACAAAATGAACTGGCACCTCATCTAAGTGTCATGTTTAATCATAGCCTCACCTCAGGCTTCGTGCCCACTGAGTGGCGCACAGCTACAGTTATCCCACTCCACAAGGGGTGATCCATCTTGGATCCCAGGAACTACTGCCCCATCAGTCTGACGAGCCTGATCTGTAAGGTCATGGAACGTATTATTATGGAACTTATAAACAAAGACATTGGCAACCTTCAAACACTGGACCCCATGCAGTTTGGGTTCATGAAGTGACGATCTTGTCTCCTGAACCTGATTGACTTATTTGAATCAGTTTCCAGAGGCATGGACAAGGGTAAGGTGGTCCACGCAGCCTATCTGGACCTCAGCAAGGCCTTTGACACCATCCCCAACTCTGGAATCATAGATAAACTTGCTAAGCTGGGCATTAATCCCTACGTCTCTCGGGTTGCCAACTGGCTTACTGACAGAACCCACACTGTAAAAGTAGCTGACTCCAAATCCCACTCCAGACAAGTGACAAGTGGAGAACCTCAGGGTTCAGTCCTGGGACCGTTCTTGTTTGGCATCTATGTCTCTGAAGTACAGGCCAACACTAAGGGACTCTGGCTAACAAAGCTCACAGATAACTGCAAACTGGGAGCCATTATTGAATCTCCAAATGATGTGGATATTCTACAAAAGGGCCTTACAGAAACAGATGCTTGGTGCCAGAGCCATGGGCTCAAGCTCAATGCCAAGAAATGTATAGTTATCCCCTTTGGGAAAAAACATGTACCCATGAATTGCCACATAGGTGGCAGTACACTAAAAGTGTGATAAGAGACTTCGGGACACAGGTGGACAGTGGTTTCACCTTCAATAACCACATTGCCACAACAGTCCGGAAATCTTTCTGTGCAGCACACCTCCTCACTAAGGACTTTTCATCCAGAAAAAAGGTCATTGTCCCACTGTACTCATCCTCATTAGACCCATTATAGAGTACAGCGCCCTGTTTGGTATGTACCTCTCAAGACATCTGCAACAACTGGAAAGGCTGCAGAAATACCTTACTAAAAGAATCCTAGACCTAAAGCAGATGCCCTATGCTGACCATTTAAAAAAAACTCCACATATACTCTGTTGCATATCGTCTACTCAGAGGCGATCTCTGCTTAACATACAAGTCCATGTCAAACCCAGAGCTGATGGACATGCTACACTTAAAAGAAATCCCAACCCCTCAGAGTTAGATGCTCCAGGGATCTAAACCTTGTCATCACAATGAACAAAACATGCTGGAGGGATAGGTTCCTGACCCAGAGACTCCCCAGACTCTGGAATAAACTGCCCATACATGTCAAGCAGAGCGCCTCTTTGGCCCTCTTCAAAAGGAACCTTGATGATTGGATGGGAGATAGGAAATTCACCCCTGGGATCATGTCAGTCGCCCTGCTAGACAGGGGTCCAGGGAAGTAAATACTGTGAGAAGAAATAGCCAGGGAATTGTTATGGCTAGGCTTGTATAGGCCCTAGGGCCGATAGCCTAGTACCAATCTATGAAGACATCTAGGTGCAGCAAATTGAATCTCACACCTGCCTCTCAACATTCTGTGATTGATGGGGATAAACTTGCTTCTGCCTGGTATATAGTGTATAATCATTTCCCACAAATACTGAGCTGTCTCCAGTTTTTGATGCTTTTCCTTTCTGCCAGTTTTGTCAGGAGCAACTCTTTCTGCTTATATGATTGCATTTTTACTAATATAGGTCTTGGTTGCTTTCCTATGGCCAGGTTTGGGGCATACGCAAGTAAGTATCCAAGAAAAGTGATGTGTAGTTTTAATTAACATAACTGGCTTAGTTTCTGGTGTCAGTAACTAAGCCATAATTGGCTTAGTTTCTGGTCTGTCTCGGGGGCGGGGGGGGGGGGTCTAGTGTCTGTCAGCAGTGGAGAACATGGTCAGAAGACCATGTTGCATTGTACCTGTCCTCCACAGACTTTCGGATATTGGTTAAAACTTTAAAAATGGCTCTGGGTGTGGATAGGCAATGACAAAACTGCCAACATAATGAAAAACCCTGTAGGCATCCTTAAGGTGTTACTACTCAATACTCAGAGACCTAAACAAAAAAAATAAATAAATAAAAATTCACACCCTTCTAGCCCTCCTCAATCTGGAGAATGTAGACATCTGTGCCATGACTGAGACTTGGTTTAAAGTTGTAAAAAGTATTCTGGAAGTGCAGGACTACATTGCCTTCCACACATTTAGGCCAACAACAGTGCAGACTGGGGCTAAAAATGGAGTTGTTTCAGTCTATGTTAGCAACAAACATACCTCACGGTTTGTTAAACAGGATGATACCATGGAGCTCATCCACGTGCAAGTCACCATAGGTAAGGTCCTTCACATATCATGGCTAGCTACAGGTCACCACCTATGCTCATAGAGTGTCATGACTCTTACCTAATCCTACTAGAGGTGTTCACCATCCAACCAAACACCCTATTCATGGGTGACATTAACTATTCCTCTACAGACTGGGAAATATACACTCCATCAAACTCACAGGAACAACACTTCCTTGACTTTATTAAAACAAACGCTCTGGAACTAATAATGGATTGTACACACTCCAACCAGAGATTCAGACGTACTGGATTTGGTACTCACCAACATGGGAGAGCATTACACCCCCTCCCCCCCAATGTCATGTCACTAATGAGGTCGGATCACAAAGCTGTTGTGTTCAAAGTAAAAATCAACCCAGAAAATACAACTAAACCAGTAACAGTTAGGAACTGTTCAAAGGCAAACTACATCGCATTAAGTGTAATTCAAAATTCAAGGCTTCCCACAACTCTGAGACCACAGATACCTGTGCAGAATTATTCAGAGTCAGTATATAGGCATGTGAATGGCTGCATAGAGGCTGCCATATCCACTATAAATAAATAAATGCAAAATAAACACTAAAATCAAACCCGACTCATGGAATCCTCATCTAAACAGGGTATGTAATAAAAGAAGAAAACTCATGGCCAAAGTCAGAAAAAGTAACTCCCTTAAAAGAAGTGCTCTCTTATACAACTAAACTAGGAACTAAGCAGTCTGATTTAAGTCCTGCAAGGTCGACTGTGACGTCAGGATAGACTTGCAGGCTAAGAACAATCAGAAGGGCTGCTTCAGCTGCGTCAAGAACCTTAGGGATAACAGAGAACAGTGTGTTGAACTGGTGATGAACAGTACCACCTGCTCTGATCTGGGTGACCTAGCAAATCTACTGGCTGATAAATTAATCTCAAGCTTCACTCTGCACTGCCCTCCCCAGCTTTTCCAGGTGAAATCCCCTCCAACATACTTCCCCAAGCCATAAGCTGGGAACAGGTGTTGGCAGCACTCGCTAAAGCCAGGAACACTGCCTCCATGGGTCCCAACAACATCCCTAGTTGCCTTCTGAATAGTATAAAACATCACCTATCAGGACCACTTGAGACACTCTTCAACTACAGCCTTGAGGCAGAATACATTCCAAATGAATGAAGGATAGCAACGGTCATTCCCCTGCACAAAGACGGACCATCAACTGACCCAGGGGACTGCAGACCTATTAGTCAAACAAGCCTAATATGCAAAGCTATGGAATGATTTAACCAGGGAAATGATAAACAAGGGCATTGGCAACCTACAGACACTGGACCCATCCCAATTTAGCTTTAAGGGAAGGTCATGTCTACTTAACTGGTAGATTTCTTTGAAAGGGTCACCAAGGCAATGGAGAAGGGTAGTACAGTGCATACTATATGTCTTTATCTGGCTAAAACATTTGATATAATAACCCATTCAGGCATTATTGACAAGCTCTGAGCTAGGTGGAAACCCTTACATAACTCACTGGATTGCTGGCTGGCACACAGACAGGCCCCAAGAAGTCAGGATCGGTAAGACCACCTCCACCAAGAGACCAGTCGCCAGTAGAGTACCCCAGGACTTCATGTTGCGCTCTCTCCTGTTTGGCATCTACCTCTCAGAAGTCAAGGCTAACTTTAAAAGCCTCTGTCTCACCACATTCGCAGATGACTGTAAATTGTGAGCTATTATAGATTCCAGTACTGATGGTTCTCTGCAAGTATGGCAACTGCAAGGTCTCAAAATTCTGAATGCAAAACCAAACTTCGACCAGCAGACAGTGGCAGCAACCTATTATTTATTACTATTGTGTAAGCACTAAGACATACTTAATATGCAGAAACAAGCTAAACAGACCTGTTTTGGCTAGTACAACACATAGCCTTCATCAGTGTAATGAAATACAATAAGCTTATCCCTTATATACTCTAGAGTCTCCCATCGTGTGACTAAAGATGCTCATTTAGTCCAGGTGCAAATAGACCACCTAATTTAATTATCCATTTTCCTTTCTTTTGTATTTAATAACTCATGCCAGCCTGATTTATTGGGTTTAATACCTAGGATACGATCAATTATAATGAAATCAAATGAATCATTTTTTATGTAACATAATGTGTTTATATAGGGCATTGGTATTTCTTTGATGTTTAATATCACTAAGGTGTTCTGATATCCTATATTTCACTGGTCTTGAAGTCTGTCCTATATAGAAGGAAGAGCATTTACAGAATGCAAGATATATAACCCAGTCTGAGTTGCAGTTAACAAAAAAGGAAATGACATATACCTGGCTTGTATTCTTACTGCTGAAACTTTTTATCTTCATTATTCTGGGACAATATGTACAATGACCACAGGGGAAACAGCCAATGGGAATATGTCCTTCAAGTGTACCCTGTAGGTTTTCTTTTATCTTGTATGGCCCTTGCTTGTAATGATTAAAGTAAGAAGCCAAATTTTTCCCTTTCCTAAATGAAAAGTGGCATCTATTCCCTATTAATCCAAAAAGTTTACTTTCTACAAGCAAGATGTTCCAATTGTGCGGGACACTATCCATTAGTGCCTCAGTATTCCTTCCAAAGGTGGTAACAAAAACCGTAAGGTGCATTCTTTTCTATCATCTTGGTTTTTATATTGAAGAAGATTTTCTCTATTTATATTTTCCACCCTGTTTTTAGCTTGGTGGACATGACCTACTTTGTAACCCCTTTCCTTAAACCTAAGGGTAAGGTCATCTCTGAAATGCTTATATGTGTCATTATCCGAGCATATACATTTAATCCTCATGTATTGTGACTTTGGTATATTTTTGCAGATATGTGGAGGATGATAACTGGTGGCATGTAGAAGGGAATTATATTTTGGGAATTTGCGGTAAACCTCTGTGATTAAGTTGCTATCAGGAGCTTTGATAACCATCACATCCAAAAAAGTTATCCGTTCCTTATCTTGGTTTACCGTAAACTCAATCCCCCACTTATTTTCATTCAGATAACTAACAAATTCAAAAAAGATGTTCCACATCCGATCTCCATACCATCCAGCAATCATCCAAATATCTTTTCCAAAAGTCTATTTCTTCCATGTACAAATTGTGGGAGCTGTCATATATAATTTGCTCCTCTATATATGCTATAAATAGGACAGCATATATGGGAGCAAAAGATGCCCCCATTGCTGTACCTTGAATCTGTAAATAGCATTTGTCTTGATAGAAAAAGACATTTTTAGTGAGTACATGCTCGGTAAGACAAAGGAGAATTGTATTGAAGCCAGGTTGGTATAACTCAGATCTACATAACCAATATGTTAATGCTTCAATACCAGCCCAGTGTGGAATGTTGGTATATAGGGCTTTAATGTCTAAAGTACAGAGTAACCAACCTGCCTCCAATTGCATTTCAGAGATGACCTGAAAAAATTCTGTGGTATCCCTAAGGCGGGCCCTTACCCATTTAAGAAGTGGTTTAAGATACTTAGTAAGGTATTGGGACAAAGCTTCTGTTAAGGAGCCCTTCCCAGAAACTATAGGTCTACCTGGAGGGTTACGAAGATTTTTTTGAATTTTCGGCAGGAAACATATATATTGATTATTAGGGTCTTATATCATCAGGTGTTTCTTGGTAGTATCTGCGATAATGACCTCTTCCTCTGCTAGGGATAAGAATTCATCAATCTTTTTTTTTAAATGTGGGGTGGGATTATATGTTAAATGTACATAGTATCTACCATCTGCAAGTTGGTTAGTAGCTTCCTTGTCATATTGTATCCAATCTTGGACAACCACCACCCCTCCTTTACCTGCCCTTAGAATGACTAGTTCATGATTGTTTGCTAGTCTAGAAATTGCTGTCATCTCAGTCTTGGAAATGTTACTAGTTCTAACCAGGCTTTCCCTAGAAAAAAATGCAGGTCCTTAAGAATCAAATTTTGAAACATAAACACAACTACTTTGGATCCAAAAACTATGGTGAGAGCTTTGGATCCAACCCTCTCAGATATAGAGAAGCACAAGGATATGTCTCCTTGGATCTGATCTCTTCAGAGCATGGATCTGGTATGTCCCCATCTTCCATCTCCTTTTCTGGAAAGGCATCGCCATTCTTGGACTTCATCAGTAGTTTCTTCTTCTTCTCATTCCTGTAGGACTGTGACAAAAACAGATGTGGACAGGATGATGATGAAATTCCTTTCGATGCAAATTCATATGAGAGTTCTCCTGGCTTCTACCCCATCGGGTCCAGAGACCTTCATGAGTACTACCCCACCTATTTTGCTTCCTTCTTAGATTCGACCTTTGGTTTTAGAATAGTTAGATCAGAGAATCCCAGATTCATTCATATCAGATCCAAAGATCCTTTTATCTTTTACACCAAGAACATCTTTGAGTGGACTGGGTCCATGTCAAAGCTGGATGACTCTTGGAGCTGTAGCGCTGGTGTCAAATCCGAGGTGTTGGAGTTGACTCTAAGGTTGTTGGAGCCATCTCTGCCCCTTGGAGCCTTGGCACTGGACAGCTTGGCTCAGACCCTACTTCAAGTGGTTTGCATTCATGTCAGAAGACACCAAAGGTCCGGAAGCTTGTCTTCACAGAGCCATCAGTCTCTCTCTGAAGCATTCTGCTTTAGAAGTAGTGGATAAAGTTTGCTCTGCTCCAAGAGAATTGACGTATCCACTCTCCTCAGCTTCTACTTCCCAGACTTAGTTGTCTTTGCATCTTTCACCTCATCTTCCTGTACCAAAGGAGCAGCCAGCCCAAAGTCTGTAGGATACCCAACAGGGTATATTGATATCTTCTAATACTTTTGCAGAGCATCCCACAGAAGAAGTTCTTATAAAGAGAAAGTGCAAAAGGAGGCACTTAGACTCTCCTCAGGAGTCTCTCTCTTGGAGGATACTGATGTCGATGGAGGAAGGGCCTCCAGGATCACCACCTGATGTCATCTCCTTTGGGGACATACTACAGATTCTCAAGCAAAGGGGTGGCTGGTCTAATGACAGCCCTTCCCAAGAGGAATCAGTATTCCTGGAAGCCTTTGGGGCTGGCCCCTCTACCTCCTCGGTGACTCCACCCGCCACCAAGCTCATTGATTTGATCTCTTGACTGGTGTGGAAGGAACTCGATTCCATTGAGCTGATCACCAAGAGACTAGTCAAGATCCTGGTACCACCCAGGATAGGGACATTTGGAGCAAAGAAGTACCAGTTGATGCCATGATCTTAGTGATGGCCAGAAAAAAGGGACTTGTAGAATAAAGTTCCTCTGTTCACACCTAACAGGAGTCTAGAGTGCAAGATAGACTTTGGAAGTGCTTATATGCTTCAGTGACTTTTGCACTTTGGTCACTGAGTTATTTGGCACACTTCACCAGACTCCAGAGAGATTTGATTAAAGAATCCCTCTCTGAGACCATTACTTCTGTGGCAGAGAGCCCGACTGACTCACAGTTGGCTACCTTACAGTCTATTTCAAACTCATCCAAGAGGCTCATGTCACATGCAGCTGAAGGTACCCCAAGGGCAGCAGGTTCAGGCATTTCCATTAGGAAGCATGCCTGGATGCGCCTGTGTGATTTCTTGGAGCCCTTTAAGTCTTCCTTCATCAATGCTTTCTTCGACAGAAGTTCTTATTTCTCCCCAAGGTTAGAGAGATACTATACAGGCGTGAGCAGGAAAGCATAACCTGTCTGCTGTGGGCATATGTTTTTCAATTCCTCAAAGAACTTTACTAGGAAGCGATGAGGTAGTTGAAAAATGTGGTTCAGGAAGTTCCAGGGTCCTTTCCAAGATCCATCTGGAGTTAGTTCCCAGGGGCAAATGGAGGAAATCTAATGGAAGATGCTGTCTACATGACAGAGGAGACCCGCAAAACCAAGGGTTTAGAGAGACTTTCTTTGACAGATTCTACCAGCGCTTCTGAAATGAGGCCTGATTGTCCACCTCTGGAGGCAGTTGGGGGCCATTTATCCCTGTACCAGAGAGCCTGGCTAGAGAGTACAAAAGATTCATGGAGGCAGAGGATTATTTCCAGAGGTTATTTAATATCCCCCCTTAACAGTAAAAAAAAATTCCTGATGCTTCACTCAGACAGAGAAAAGCAGTAACACTAGAAGAAAAAAAAAATTCTAGAAAAAAGTCATTCAAGAGGGGCCCCTAGATCAGAAAGAGTCCGGAACTTACTCAAGATTCTTTTTAGTGCCAAAAAAACAGGGGATTACAGACTAATTTTGGATCTCAGCAATCTGAACGAGTTAGTTCAGTACACCAAGTTTCCAGATGGTCATGGCCCAGTCCATCCTACCTTTTCTGCACAAGGATGACTGGATGTGCTCAGTAGATCTTCAGGATCTGTGCTATCATATAAAAATTAGCACACAATCCAGAAAATTCCCACACTTCAGTGTGGGTGCTGGTCACTTTGGTCTCGCCACAGCCTCCAGGGTGTTCACCAAATGCATGGCCGTAGTGGCAGCTCACTTGAGATTGCAAGGATTCTGGGTGTTTCATAACCACTCCAGTCAGGCATCTTCTGATCAAAGCATGAGATTATTCAGTTGAGAATTACTATTAATCACAGCAAATCTCAACTAGAATCCACTCAAATATTGGAGTTCATTGGAGCATTGTTCAACCCAGACTCCTTGACAGCCTCCTTTCCTTTACCAAGGGTACAAAGCCATATGATTCCAAGTGAAAAAGATCATCCAAAATTATTTTATGTCAACTTGATTGATTGATTCTTCAAACATTGGGGTCAGTGTTTGCTGCAATAGTTTTGGTTCCATTAGCAAGATACCACTTGAGAATCCTTCAGTGGACCCTAGCCACTCACCGGTCTATTTTTCACCAACCTTTGTCCATCCAAATCAAAATAACTTGGGCATGCAAAAATTACCTCCTTTGATGGATTTACTCTGATCGGATAGTGTAAGGTCACCCCTTCACTATCTCTCAGCCCAGAGAGCTATAGTCACCACAGACACTTCCCAAATTGGGTTGGGTGGCACCTCTTGGGAAAAACAGTGCAAGGCAACATGGTCCCCTGAAGAGGCCATTTTACATATCAATGTCCTAGAAATGAGAGCTGTTCTCCTAGCTATGCAGGCCTTCCAAGACACTCTTCCTTCCAGGACTATTGCAGTTTAGACGGACAGTATGTCAGTGGTCTGGTACATCAAAAAACAAGGAGGAACCAAATCTTGCCCCCGTGCCAAGAAGCTTTGAGAGTGTGGCAGTGGGCAGTCTCATCCATTCAATTTCTGATAGCAATGCATATTCCAGGGAAATCTAGGATGATAGCAGCCAAGTTAAACAGGTCCAGTCTAATGCCTCACGAAGAGATTTTCCATCAGTGGGGCCAACCTTGCTGCGACCTGTTTGCATCTTCCCTCATGAACATGTCCAGCAGGTTCTTTGCCCTGATCCCCCCACTGGGGGAGTCACTGAGAGATGGTCTTCTCCATGATTTGCCCCCCCCCCCACAGTCTCCTCTATGTCTTTCCCCCATGCCTCTAATCCCCAAATTTCTTCAGAAAGCATCTCGATTGAAGAGCACGGTTGTCCTCATTGCTCCTTATTGACCTCGTCAGATATGGTTCCCCTTTCTTTGGCCTCACCTGACAGATGTGCTACACCCAGACATTTTAAGCTTAAAACTGACCACATGGCTTTTCCAATTCCATTGATAGCTACACAACCCAGGCTCTCTTCCTCCATCCACCACATTCTTTTATCTTCCCACAAAGCTTCCACTAGAAACATTTACAGAAGTAAATGGAAAAGATTTGTTTTTTTTTTGGATCCAGCAAAATGACATTAATCCCTCTTCAGTGCCAGTTCCTTAAGTTCTTGAGTTTTTAGCTGCAGTTTTTAATAAACGTGCTAGTTCTTTCTGCCATTTCCAGTTTTCAGATTGGAGTAAATAATTCTTCAGCTTCTTCCAAATGTTGTAAGGCCTTTATAAGAGTAACTTTTCTTCTTAGACCCCTTTTTAAAGATCCCACTCCACTGTGGGATTTGAATTATGGTTTTACAATCTTTGAACCAATCCCCCTTTGAACTGTTGGTCAGATGTTAACTGAAATTTTTAACCTGGAAGATTGTCATTTTAGTGGCCATTTCCTCAGCTAGAAGAGTCTCAGAACTTCAGGCTCTATCTTCTAAGTCTTTTTATTTGATTTTTCATAAGGATAGGGTGTCTTTACTAACCAACCCATCCAACCCATCCTTTCTTCCTAAGGTGGTGTCAGAATCCAATATCAGTCAAATTATCAACCTTCCAGTTTTCTTTCCAAATTTCACAAACAAAGGAGAGTATATGCTGGGCTTATTGGCTGTCGAAAGACAGTTATGTTTTTATCTACATAAGACAACATTTTTATGGAAATCAGATCAATTACATGTCTCCTTTTCAGATTAAAAATTGGGCAAACCAGTTACAAAAGTAACTTTAGCCAAATGGTTAACTGATTTCATTTGCTTTCTTTACGAAAAATGTGTTTGTGGGTTTATCTTTGCCAAAACCTTTAAAGGCTCATTCCACCAGGTCTGTGGCACCTTCTGCCGTATTTTTCCCAGATCTCTTCCTTGGATGATATTTGTGCCATCTGCAACTTGGCCTAATCCTCGTACCTTTATGGCTCATTACAAATTGCATCTGTTCTAGGAGAAGAGTGCCCTTCGGTTCAATGGTGTTCAAGAATATCCTCCTTAAGAGTCCTCTTGGGATTTAGGTAGTTGGGACTCTGTCCCATTTGTTGAGGAATGAAAATGACAACATCAGATAAAAGTTATGTATTCACCATAGCATTCCATCTGTGTTGTCCATTTTCATTCTTCCTCAACTCCCCTTCCTCCATCCCTCCTACCAATTTGAATTCTGGAAGGAATAGAAGATGCTAAAAGAACCAATGCTTCTTAATTTGAGCCCCAGATACTCTTATCTCATATCCTTCTTATTTATTAACTATTATATTGTCTGAAAGGTCAACAAACAAGATCTGATGTATGGTAGCGGACTAGTGCATTCATTGTTCCACAGGCTGGAAAAAGCAGCAGAGTCTGATCGAACCCATTTGCTGAGGAAGAATGAAAATGGACAGCACAGATGGAATGTTATGGTGAGTACCTAATTTTGCTTTAACTCAGTACCTCATTCTCTAATGTTCCAAGAAACCATACTTACAAAAAGGGATCATTCTGTGCCATGGAGCAGTTACCATTTTAAGATTGGTAACTGTTGAGTAATCACAGAAGTTGGTTGAAATGTAATGGCTGTGAGTATTAGTTATTAGTCAATGTTTTGTTGAGGTTCCCTTAGAAAACATTCCTTTTAAGAAGGCAGGTAAGCAGAAAACAGTAACAATAACTCTTGATACAACTGTAATACTATAAAACAAGCACTTGTATAGGTGATGAAATTTGCCTGCTTTGTATTTTATGATATTTATTATTTGCAATTGTAAGACAGTAAACATAATGTCCACCTAGTATCGTTTTTTTGGGTGTGGGTCATGTCTGGTAATCATCGCTAGGATTAAGAAAAATCAAAAAACTTCATAAAATCTGTATTAATTTAGACAAAGTTCATAATTATTCCTAAGGTTACACTATACCATAGTGTACAGGAGGTAAAAAGTGCAATAAGAAAAAAGACCTGATTAGCATCAAATAGTAGAGTACATTGAGAGTTGTGATTTACTATGTCTGAAAATGAGCTCTCTCCCCGTAGATAAGGAAGAAGAGTTATTGGTGCTTTGCCATTCTCCCCAAAATAGAGAGTTGTCATTGGGAGCCTTAAGATAGAGTGTATATTTCCCATGTCCTCTAAATTAGCCATTGGAAAAAAATAAGATGAGTAATACATAACTGTATACAAGTAGGCAACGCATTGACTTAGGAGCAGTATTTAAACCAAGTAAAGCATGATGCATTTAGTCAGTAGCTGTCTGTCATAGATTTCATTTATTTTCTGGCTTCATGTAGTTTGCTAAGATCACTTGTGGTGGTCTCCAGGTAGGGTAGGGAACCAGTTCTTTTGAAGAGAGTAGACTGTAGAGTAGTGCACAAATTGCTGGAGTCTTGCTAAAAGGGAGTTGAGTGGCAGCTATAGGATTCTGTATTTTCCCTATGGGTTTTCCACTTCATTTTTTGTTGGAGGTGTTCAGTTGACCCCAAATAAACTTCCAGAGGTCTGACATCATAGGATTTGCATTCAAGTCAGAGGAGTTCTGAACATTTTTGGGAAAGAAATGCTGCAGGTGTCTTGAACTTGGTTTGGATCCCCCCTGTACCCAAGAATCAGAACAGGAACCTCAGATTTATAGTGATACCTATATTAAAGATGCAGAGAAGTGGCTTCCAACTACAGCAAAGGATATGTACTTGGTAGCTGGCTGTACAGAATAGTCTATATAGAGTAGGTCTATAGTAATACCTTTAACAGACCCAAGGTCATTCAGAAGAGCAGTCTTAAGACAGTCTAGACTCTTAAAATAGTTTGCCTTGGACTCTTTCCTGAATACAGATTAGAAGCAATGGGGAATTGTGGGCTCACAAGTTGCCAAGGCAGTTTGTGGATACTAATAAAGAACATTTGGTAGCACCCTTTGTAAGAAATCAATTATGTCCTTACTCTGTCTGCCTTCTCGATTATCATTTAGCTGCCTGTTATGTATGCACCTGTTTGTTTGACTCAGTGGGTCAGATTACAAAAGGCTTGCTCTCAGTGTAAGTGACTTACTCTGGTGTAAGCCTGCCTTAATTCTAGAAAACCTTGCTGTCCATGTGAGTGCCAGTGTAAGGCTTATCTCCTGAGTAAATCACTCACTTTGACAGAAAGTCTTTTGGAATCAGGTCCTATAACTTATTCTGAATCGGCACTGATTCTTATTTATATTCCTTAGATGATATTTGCATTCTGAGACCCAGCCAGCTCCAAAGATTTAGCATCGGTCTTTTAATTGTTTTACTAAATGTGACAATTTCTGGATGTTTGGACAAGCACTTTTGTAATTTGGTGCAAATTGTCCTTGACAGACACTCACCATATCTCTGCTCATATTCTTGGTTGATTTGTGTGCATGTTGAAAGAATTGACAACGCACCAGCAAAAGAACATTTGAAAATTAAAATATGATTAACAAGTAAGATGAGATTGGCACAGAACCAAAGAAGCTTTATTAGTTATACACTGCACATATGTTAGAAGCAGTTAGTGATAAAGCAGTGATAGTGACTGATGTTAAATAGGAAAGAGTATGGGGTGATTTTATACCTGCCATGTGATAGGGAAATCCACAGGACAAAGAACAGGCAGTGAAGCAGAAATTAGAGACCATAGTGATGTAAAACCACTTTATAATATGAGCACTTAGGTTCCTGTCAATCTTACATCTATGGTGAGGTTTTTACTGTAGCTTTGAACAATGAGTGTTGTGGAAAAGGGTCTGTATTAAATCAGCGAATGCTTAAAATTGCGAATGCTGATTTATCAACCCATTAAGTACGAAACCTGAAAATCTCAAAGGCACAGAACAGCAATTTTTTTCCCAGGGAAAAAAATCGCTGTTCCACAAAAAAAAAAAAAAAAAAAGAAAAGTTCAGAACACAGAATAAAGTGGGGAGCTTCACCCCCCCCCACTTAAATATACCAACTCCGAGATTGCACCACAGTGGAGGAAATGGCAAAGTCCCGAAAACGGACCAGCGATTTTTTTTCCCTGGGAAAAAAATTGCTATTCCGGGTCTTCAAGATTTTCAAGTTTTGCTCTTAATTGGTCGATAAATCAGCGTTTGCTTTTTTAAGCATTCGCTGACTTAAAGGGAACCTGTGGGAAATGCTACTAAATATGCTGTTATGAAAATTTTGAAGTACCACCAAACTAGCAGCAGACTGCGAGCCTACCGTTAACCACATATGACTTCTGACTCTTGTAATTAAAGGGCAGGTCATAAAATTGGATCATGACCTCTGAAGTCATAGTAAAACTGTAAGAAACCCAGCTCCTGTGCAGTTCATATATGCAGTTTAAATTTACAAGTTCTAGATATTTACAGCAGATATCTACGTAACGTGTAACTTGAGGAAGGTACTGACATGATGATTATAATTTTGTTCACAGATGGAGCGTGAATTATCAGAGCTACAAAAATCAACAACAATGCCAACAAACTATGTGAACAGGGAAGAAACAGATCCCCAAATGAAAGTTTCAGGAAGTAGTGGCCGCATTTCAAGTGACAGCAGTGAGCTTTCAGGTCTGGAACAAAAAATTCTATACAAACTAGCTGCATTAAAAGAAAGACTGGAGTTCTGGAGACAAAAACATAAGGAGTAAGTAGTCTCTTCCAAAAGCATAAAGTTTGCCAAGGTATTATTCACTGAGACCTTTTTAAATTAGAGTCCATAGTAATGTCAGAAAGTAGGTAAATGGCAATAGAAATTTATCACTAAAGGTACGAAAGATGTATTTTGTCTTTGTGTGAAATTGTGGTATATGTTTAGGACTTCAATTGCAGTGTCACAGGAATGATTGTGTGATCATTTTGCTATTGTCTCTTTCCTGCTAAATACTTATAAATTGAGTCTAATTTATTTACTTTTATCCTTACACTTGATACCTGCGATTCATTATTGTTTTTTTTTTCTGTAGCTACAATAGCAGTTAACCATTTATTTTCTCCTTTGACATTGAGTATTCCCATGAGGTGTCCATTTTTCTGTTACTGCTAGCAACATGTTTCAGATATGTTAGCCACCCGTTTAGGTGTGAGTCCTCTCCAAAACAATCAAGGTTTGCTAGAAATCTTATTACGTAGTTATAGCAGTAAGAAACGGGTTGCTATACTCAACTATTTTGCTGAGCACGTAGACCGAATTTTTGAAAGCTGCTGTAGTAACAGCACAGCAGGAGTAAAAGTAACAAAAGATTCAGGTAGTCCTTACCAGACTTTTCATTGAGGCTAAGTTATGTCAGGTTGTATTAATTATCTTGTATGGGAGTATGTTTGGTTACTCTTTTTTTAATTTCTGCGAATATTTTAGGTTTCTAATACCATGATGAGAATGGACCCTATTCCTAAGTCAAAGTATGATTAAATTTCATGAATTTAGTATTATTTCACTCTTTGATGTCAGCCAGAAGTGCTGTTCGCAGCACCTGCAGTGTGCCCAGTAATGACGACTCCTGCAATTCGTATGGAATTGCATATATTAGTAACATATCTAAATACAATTGTAGATTCTGTTTTATAAGACCCTTTGCTTCTACTACTATTGAAACTGTTTGGATATCTTTCTTCCACATTACTCTTGTTTCTGGCTGCAAATCATTTAATCTGTGGATAGGTGTTTTGAGACTGAATTACTGCTCAGAGAATTGACAAGTTTTGCTTTGTTTTGATAAAACATTCCGATGTGAGTTGTTCAGTCTCGCCGTTCATTCTTTACTGATGAGTTCTGAGCCAATCCCTCAGCTCCGATACAGCCAATTGCAAAGCTTGAGGTCTTCAAATAGCTCGCGGCCAAGTCCCTATCCCATGATGCACCTGTGAGTTACCTCAGATCTAGTTTGTCACTGCAATAGATCGGAGATTCTGAATTTAGCTCGGGCCAGTATATTGTTTTTTTCTATTATTCCTTAGTCAAAATTTTAGATAGTAGTTGTATTTAGATAGTTTAAAAAGCTCTTATTGCTTTCTTATGTGATCCTATAGCTTTCTTGTGTGTATCCTGCTATTTAGTCCCTTTCCCTAGTGTGTGAATATAGCCTTTTAGTGGCCTCTCGTTTTAGGCCTAGTTTTTGCTAGCTAGAGTGTGCTTAGTAAGTTACCTTTGTCACATTGTTAGTGTGTACAGTTTTTCTTATTTAATAACTTAGCCTTCAGTAGTTTAGGAAAGGCTTAGAATTTAAAATTACTGTTTAAAACAATTTTTCTTGTGTGAACAGTAATTGTCTGTTTTGCATAGTATATTATAGTGTGTTTTTCCAGCAGCTATTCCTTCTTTTTTTTTTGTATAGTCTGCTTATATTGTTAGACAAGTGTATGACAGTAAAGGCCTTTACTGTCATATTTAGATATATCTTTATTTAGATATATTCAACTGCATGTGTCTCTAATTTAGCCAGATTCTAAGGCTTCTTATAGTCATTTACTATCTAGTTGTTTGTGTGACAGTAATTTCTGCTCAATGGCTGACCAAGAAAAGCACCCCAAGTCTGGGTTCAAAAAGTGCCAAAAATGTGGCCAAAAAATGTCTGTCATTCCTTCTCCTCTAGGGTCCTGCAGGAAAGGAAGAGGAAACTAATTGATAGAGGCTTGTCGAAGCCTTCAATTCAGGCAGCTTTGAGTGACCAGAATGGCTCCAGTAGGTCTTCAAAGTCTTCCAAGACATCTGACTCAAAAAAAAAAATCAAAAAAGTCTTCGACTTTGGCTCCACTACCCTCGGAGCTGCCATTCTATACCTTTCGGAGCCGGTCCCCAGTCTTGGAACCGGTGTCCGAAGCACCCAAGAGTCCAATTCTCCAGTCGGTACCACCTTCGGTATGATCATCTCAATCATCTATCAGCCTATCAGATCTGGAACTGGATTGTGTGGTACAGAAGCTGTTATCGGCACTGGCATTAGCCAAAATATTATTGGCTTCGACCCAAATGGCTTTGGAGCCGAAGACGATTGCACTGACTTTAACTATTCCTCCTCAGAGCCATGCTGGTCCTTCGGAGCCGGAGGAGGCAGACCTGATGTTAGTGGAACCCTCGGAGCTGACACCTGCTCCAGTGTCTTTGGCCCTGTGTACTCTGATGTCTTCGATGCCTATCGAGGACTCTTGGAGCCGACACTCTCTGGTCGGTTCCGGGTAGGACAGTCAGACCGACTTGTCTGTTCCGACTTTGCCTCTTGGGGCCTCGGCTCCTACCTCGGGCTTGGAGCCCACTGTCCCAGTGCCGGGATTGTTGACGGTTTCTTCGGATCTGTCGACTCCCTCACATCGGAGCAGAGGTGCTTTCGATGCCATGAGAAGAGTCATGTCTCCTAGGACATCCTCGACCTCAGGTCTGCCTTCCTCCTCTCCTAAAGTGCCTGTGTCTCCTTCTGCCTCACACTTCCTGACCAAGCATAGAGACCAGAGCTTCAGGAAGCCCCATTGGGTGGCCCCTGCTCTTCCGAGACCTCACAGAAGCTCCCACTGATGAGGTGTCCAAGAGGAAATGCCTAGACTCCCCACAGGAGTCTCTTAACATCAGATACTGACTTAGATGAGTCAGAACGGTCCCCACTGTCCCCCTCTGAGGATATCTCCTTCGCTGAGATACTTGAGATCCTTAGGCAGAGGAGTGACTGGCCATCCAAAAGTCCTACTGAAGATGAGTCAGTTCTCCTGAAGGCTTTCGGGTCTCAGCCCTCCTTCTCTTGGGTGTCTCCGTCCTTCGATGAGCTGATGCAGTTGGTCTCACGAAGGGCATGGGAGTCTCCGGATACTATGGAGCCTGTCCCTAGGAGGCCTAATAAATTCATTTCTGCCCCCCCCCCCAGACAAAATATTCCTAACAAAAGGTGTTCTGGTTGATGCCATGGTGGTGGCGGCAGCCACCAAGAAGGAAATGTCTGAGACTTCCTCATCTATCCATCCTCTAACAGAGACTCCAGGATTATGGATAGATATGGGAAGCGCATGTTTAGTTCGGCGACTTTTGCTCTCCGTTCACTGAACTATTTATCCCATTTTACTAGGTTGCAGAGAGGTCTCCTTAAGGAGTTGGGAGATGCTCTTCAGGGTACAGTAGCTTCCAACAAAGTGGCTGCCCAGCTTGCTACTCTAAATTCTATTGTCATCTCACCCATGCACCTCATATCCTATGCAGCTGATGGAATGAGTAGGGCAGCGGTTACAGGAGTTGCTCTTTGGAGACATTCCTGGATGCACTTATGTTCCTTCACAGAGCCATTTAAGTCATCCTTCATGAACACTCCCTTTGATGGCTCATCCCTTTTCGGGCCTAAAGTGAAGGAAACCTTAACCAGTTGTGAACAGGACAGAAAGACTCTGCCATCGGGGTCCAGTTTTCCACCCCTACCTGACCCTACCCTAAAGGTCAAAGGGGAGGAAAAATGTGGTTCCGAAAAGCCCAAGGAGCCTTTTAGGGCACATGTGGTGAACCCCCCCCTCCAGGGACAGAGGAGCAGGTAATAATGGAAGACGCCACCCTCGCAACAGAGGGGGTCCACAACACCAGAGCAACAGAGATCACTTCTCTGGGAAGCCCTACCAGCCCTCCTGAGACGAGGCCCGACTGTCCTGCTCTGGAGGCAGTCGTGGGGTCGCTTACCTTTGTACCCAGACGCCTGGCTCAAAATAACAAAAAGACAGCTGGGTACCCCCCCCCCCAATCATAAGAAAAATCCCGGACGTTCCACCTAGTTACAGGGAGCAGGCAACGGTATAGGTCCAAACGTTGCTAAGGAAAAGAGTCATCCAACCAGTTCCAGCAGACCAGACAGGATTCAGAACGTACTCAAGATGCGTTTTGGTTCCAAAGAAGACATGAGACCTATACTGGACCGCAGCAGACTAAACCAATACGTAAAGAAAGAGAAGTTTCGGATGGTCACACTTCAGTCTTTTCTTCCCTTCTTAGGGAAAGACAATTGGATGTGCTCGATAGATCTCAAGGATGCGTACTACCACATAAAAATGGCAAGGCCATCCAGGGATCACCTACACTTCTGGCTGGGAGCCAGTCATTACCAGTTTCGAGCCCTGCCCTTTGTTCTCACTACAGCCCCCATAGTGTTCACCAAATGCATGGTAGTGGTCACGGCTCACCTGAGGTGTCTAGGATTCCAGGTGTTTCTGTACCAAGACGATTGGCTCCTTACCGCCACCACCAGGCATCAACTCATTCAGGCCAGGGAGTCCACTCTGTCACTCTGTAATCATCTGGGCATTGCTGTCAACTCAGAAAAATCTGCCTTGTCGCCATTGCAACATATCATTTTTATCGGGGCAGAGCTGGACACCACCACCACTACACTAAGACTTCCAATAGATAGTCTCTCTTCTTTGTCAACATTCTGATACCAAAAGACAAAGCACCAGCATCGGAAGTTCTGAAAGTATTAGGTATGATGGCAGCGGCAATTCTTGCCATACCACTAGCTTGTATGCACACGCAGATACTACAATGGCTGTTGTTCATTCAATGGTTTTACCAAGAGCGCCCCATAACTCACACTATAATGATCACAAATTCTTGCAAAAAGGACCTTCAGTGGTGGTTGACCTCACTTCTTGTCACAATAGGTCGCCCATTTGTGCTACCCCCTCCAGTGACCACAGTGACAACGGATGCTTCCCTGATAGGGTGGGGGGGGCTGCATTTTCAGGGAAAGACTGCCCAAGGCACGATTAAGAGACACATCTGCATATCAATGTCCTAGAGATCAGAGCAGTACTTTTGGCATTGCAGTACTTTCAGGACTCTCTTCCTCTGGGTATGATTGCGATTCAGACAGACATGTCGGTTGTCTGACATTTGAACAAACAAGAAGGAACCAGTTCCTACCCTCTTTGTTGAGAGGCTCTCAGAGTTTGGCAGTGGGCTGTTTCCACCCAGTGCTTTCTGTTGGAAACACACATCCCAGGGAGATCCAACATGATAGCAGACAAACTGAGCAGGGCAATCTTGTTGCCCCATGAGTGGTCCCTCAAAGAAATAGCAGACAGGATATTCCACAGGTAGGGCTAGTCTTGCTGTGACCTTTTTGCCAGTCGCATCAACATGAAATGCAGAAGCTACTTTGCCCTGATTCCCCCTCCAGGTGTAGCTCCAAGGGACGCACTCGTACACGATTGGCTTCTGGGTCTCCTCTATGCATTTCCACCAATCCCGTTGATACCCAAGGTTCTACAGAAAGCAAAAGCCCTGGGAAGGACCATCATTCTTATATCCCCCCATTGGCCTTGTCAGATTTGGTTCCCCTTCCTTCAACTTCATCTTTTGGAGGATACTTGGATTCTGGACCCAGTTCCAGACCTTCTGATGCACCTGTCAGGGGATCTTCATCCCTCTCTGCAGTCTCTGAAGCTCACAGCTTGGCTGCTCCAGTTCCCATCATAGCCAGGCTCCATAACCTCTCCAATGAGACAAAACAGATCATTTTGTCTTCTCATAAATCCTCTACTAGGAAGCTATACCTTAGCAATTGGAAAAAATGTCTATATGGGCCTCTCATCCTTATCAAGCCCCTATGGCCTACGTCTTAGATTTCTTGACTATGATTTTTAACAAAGGAGCTGCAGCAGCAACAGTTAATGTTCAATTGGCTGCTATTTCTAATTTTCATCTTGGATTTGAAGGATTGATTGGATGTAAGAGGTGGCCCTACAACATTGCATTTAGAAGAACTGAAGTTATTTTGTCAGTTAACTTTAAATGCATTTCATAACCCAGGACTAAATGAAGCATGCAGTATTTTGTGACTATTGAAACTTAAAAGTTTAAACAGGTAAAATATTATATAACTATTTGATATATGTCTATTAGAACTATAGATATATGTTAGTGTATTTTTATTTATATAATTGTAGTCTAAATAACATCAGCAATTGTGTCAACATTTTGTTTTGCATTGTTATAAGTTGCTTTATATGTCTTTTATATTGAAGTATATGATCGAACAATTTTTATACATAGTATATCTTTAATTCTGTATAATAGGAAACTTAATTGCAAAGTATTGTTGAGTATCCACTCTGCTGGTTGGTTTACTGTTGTCACATGGTTTTTGAACATGTTATTTAAACATGGATTTTTGAATTTAATGTTATCTGAAGAAGTTATTGTATTTACTATAACGAAAAGCGCTTCATTAAATTGTTTGGATTATTATCGGACCATTTTTTCTGCTCGTGTTTGGACTGGTTTCTGCTGTGCTGTAGAACTTTATTTTTCGGGAGTATCTTTTAGAACAAATCCCTCATTCTTGCCCAAAGTTTGCACAAAAACCAATCTCAACCAAGTTATTGATTTGCCAGCCTTCTCCCCCAATCATTCTAACAATTTGGAGTATATGCTGCACAAACTAGATGTTCACAGACAGCTCAGATTTTATTTGGAGAGAACAAAAGATTTCAGAAAAATCAGACCAGCTTTTTGTTTCATTTTCAGACTCCAGGAAGGGGAGACCAGTGGCTAAAACAACTCTGTCTAAATGGTTATCTGATTGCATCACCTTTGCCTATTCAGCTGCCAATATGCCTTTGCAACACAAGATTAAAGCTCACTCAACCAGAGCAGTCTCTACATCATCTGCCTTTTCTGCCAGACTTCCCATTGATAACATTTGTGCAGCAGCTACTTAGTCAAAACCTCATACCTTTATTACTCATTACAAAGTTGACAAGGCCTCCAGGGACAGGGCCTCCTTTGGATCCATGGTCCTGAGAAATATACTCCCGTGAGCCACCCAAGATTGATGGTGCTTGGGATGCTTCCCATCAGTAAAGAATGAACGGCGAAATTGAGCAACTTCACATAAAGAAGTTATGTACTTACCATAACATTCCATGTAAGTTGTTCATCTCGCCTTCATTCTTACGTCCCTCCCTCCTACCCCCTCCTAGGCTGATAGATGACCGAGATACTGGATCCATCCTGGTTACTCAATCCTTCTTTTCCTTTCTCTGGAGTGAAAGAATGACATATGGTATTAGTATACGCAGCAAACAAGATCTGACGTAATTTACAGGTGCATCATGGGATAGGGACTTGGCCTGGCCTCGTGCCATTTGAAGACCTCGAGCTTTGCAATTGGACATATCAGAGCTGAGGGATCGGCTACAAACCCATCAGTAAAGAATGAAGGTGAGATGAACAACTCACATGGAACGTTATGGTAAGTACATAACTTCTTTTTACTTTGTCAGATCTGCAACAGTGCAGTAAAAATGCAGATAGCTTGGTAGTATGAGCACCTTCCATGACACTACTGCAAGTACTCCTTAGAAAAGGATACATGAAAAGATATGCATTTCCTGTTTGTGAGCTATCTAATATTTAAAACTATAGACCCCACTGTATTTCCTGTCTGTGAAATCTCTCTCTCTCTCTCTATATATAGATATATATATATATATATATATATATATATATATATATATATATACCCCTCATATGCAGTTTTCCATTTTTCTGTTTATAAATTTACTCTTTGCAGTCCATCACTTTTGGCTCAACAGCTTTATTTGGTATCCTGAATAAGTTAGTAACATGCAGGAGACCGTTTACTTCCCATGCCTTTCATCTTCAATGATTTAAATATATTTTTAACAAAACATCATAATCAGCACCATTGTCTAGCTTCACTTTAATGCTTCATTCATTAATTCTCACATTATCTTATCAATAGTCTGCCTGGTATCCTGACTGATTATCTTAATTTGCAGCCTCCGTATTCTCATATTTCACAGAATTAGCTATCTGTTTTTTCCCTTTGTCTTTGTTTTCTGACCTGTTTTAACACCTCGAAATTACTCCAAGTGCTTTATTTGCAATTTTAGCCTGTTTTCCACAAGACTACCAATGGGGCTTGATGTATCAACGTGATCTTGTTCTCCCTCAGCCCTTTCTCTTTCCCATAATGCTTTGTATGACTCATGCCAGACATAAGGAAGTAACTGAATTCCCATGCAGCTGACATATAATGGGGTTTGTGTGTGTCACTGTTATCATCTTTACCTTTTGTAAAAGGACTGCTTCTTTTCTGTCTCTAATCATCCCCATTTCTGTTTGGCTCAGAGCTTGCTTTACACTAAACTTAGAAGTTATCCAGCAACAGCTAGAAAAGTAGCTAAATTACAGGCCTTTGTTCAGGGTCTATATTAGAACATCCAAGTTTCAAAACTTCGAATGTTCTAATATCGACCCGTATTCAGCAAAAGCTGAAAATAGCGAAGCTACAGAAAACCAAATTTTTTCCTACGGAAAGAATTCGGTTGTCTGTTTCTGTTGCTTCGGTATTTTCAGCGTTGTGGTGGAAAGTTACAGGTAGGGTTCAGGTAAGTGTGCGATTGAGCACGGGTTAGGTTAGTTAGGGTTAGGGTGCGGGTTAGGTATGTGTGGGATTGTGTGGACGTGAAGGTTAGGGCGGGTTAGGTGAGTTAGGGCGCGTGTTAGGTATGTGTGCGATTGTGTGGACGTGAGGGTTAGGGCGGGTTAGGTGAGTTAGGGTTAGGGCACGGGTGAGGTGAGTGTGCGATAGTGATGGAACTTGGGGTTTGGGTTAAGGTAAGTGGATAGTTAGTGGTGTATGTATAGTTTAGTGTAGGGTTAGGTGTAATATTTTAGGTGTGTGTGTGTGTAGATTGCTGTTTGTTTGGTGTGCTTGTGTTGTGTGTATGTGTTTTGGAACAGCGATTTATTTCCCTAGGAAAAAATTCACTGTTCTGTATGTTCGATGTTTTCAACTTTCATTGAATAGGGTTCGATATTAGGACATTCGAAGTTTTGAAACTTCTTTGTTCTAATATAGACCCTTTGTTCAGGGTTTTCTTTTATAGTCCAAAAGGAATTAATAGTTTCTTACCCCCACACTACTGCAGAGGTGTTAAAACTGTCACTGCACTAAGACCCTTGCAGAATCAATTCCCCTTGAATTTTCCTCAAGAAAACTAAGGACCTCAGCCCATTATACATATAAGTTACCTAAACTAGTATGTGGCAAAGTAAAAAGTCTTGATAGTGACTGTGCAGTCCATCCATCCCTGTCTAGAGAAAAGGTATTGGATGTGCTCTGTAGATTTTCAGGACACCTATCTGCATATCAAGATAGCCAGGGCATCCAGGAAGTTTCAGCACTTCAGGGTAGGTCCAGTCACTTTCAGTTTAGAGTCCTTCCATTTTTATCTCACCACACTCTCCATGGTATTCTCAAAATGCATGGTAACTGTAGCAGCACATTTCAGACTGTTGAGAATCTGTGTTCCCCTCTTAGGGTGACTGGAGTCCCTCATTTCAGCAAGGGACTACTTGCTGCATTTGTTCCAGTCCTTGAGAATACCAGTAAACACTGCAAAGTTATATTAATTTGTATACAGCTTTAAATAATGCAGTGCATATTTTATAACCTGCTCACCTGTTTCTGTGACTCTACAGAAATTGCGTACATACTGTATGTAATTCCTGTGTATTGTCAACAATTGTATACTTATACAAACTTTACCTTGCATTCTTGGGCTGAAACTGGTTATTTGATCAGTGTTATGCCCCAGTTAACAACTTGAAATAACGTAAATGAATACAATAAGTCTCAGATGAAGCCATCATAAGCTCAAATTTGTATTGGACATCTGGATACACTGACCTCTGTGTCAAGTCTGCCAAAGACAAAATCTCATCTCTGCAAGCCAGAGTTCTGTCTCTCTTGTCTTTTACCTCAGCCATGACCTGTTGTGTGTGTCTCAGAGTTCTAAGGTTCAAGGCAACAACAAAGTTCTGGCACCACATTAAAGTTCTTCAGGGTCCACTGGCATCAAAATGGCAACCCTGTGTCTCTTCAATTCTAGATTTCTCAGGTGTGTCATCAGCATTTGCAGTGGTGGTTACAACTGGACAATGTTTCACATAAATGCCCCCTTTTCTCCTCCTTCACCCAAAATAACAGTCACCAAGGATTCTTCTGCCATAGGATGGGGAGGCATTTGTTAGGGTAGACCGTCCAAGGGATCTGATAAGAGCAAGAAGCCTCTTTGCACATACATATACTGGAGATGAGAGTTTTATCCAGATATTGCAAGCTCTGTAGGACCTCCTTCCTGAGTGTACTGTTGATATCTATTCTGACAAGATACCAGTGTCTTGGTATATTAACAAGCAGGGGGGCACACACGCATTCCCTATGTTGGGAGACCTGACAGCTGTTGGATTGGGGCATGTCTTCTTACTGGCTGCTGAAGCTTGTATTCACAGTCAGTCCAGTTCACTTGTGGGCAGGCTTATCTGGTGTCTGCTGATTCTTCATGAGTGGTCCCCACTTCATCTATGGTAAATGCCATTTTTCACCCTCTGGGGCAAGCCATTCTATGAATGTGTTGCATCCCCATCCAGTGTAAAATGCTACAGCTAGATCTCCCTCATTTCTCCACAAAAATAGACACTTAGATATGCTATAGTTCATGAATGGTCTCTAGAATTTCTTTATATTTTTCTCCATTTCCCATTTTTATAACATTCCTGAAGAAGTCAAATTGCACAAAGCAATTTTTTCTCATAGTTCTGTTCTGGCTATGACATATCTGGCTCCCTCTGCTTGCGACCTCCCTTTTGGAGAAACCTCTTCTCAGACCTCACAATAGTCTCCTGTCCCATCCACTCAAGCCTCACCAGGACTGTCAGTCTCTCGAGTTAATGACGTACTTTCTCCAGTTTATCTAATGGCTAAAGAGACTGATTATCCTTCCATGGTGACCCACGTTGTCACTGCTGCCTAAAAAAAACTCCACCGAAAAATATTATAGAAATAAATGAATAAAACATTCTTTATGAGCCATTGACCGGGAACTTGGTCCTTTCTCGGCTCCAGTCCTGGCTGTTTTGCAATTTTTGGCTCTGCTATTTGCTTGGGGCTCAGGCTGTTCCACAGTCAAGGTACATTTAACTCCAATTTCAGATTTTCATTGGGGTTTTAATTCTTGTCTAGCATTTTGGAATTCTGTAAAGCTTTCTTGAGAATTGCCTTTCTGCTGAGAACTCCTCTTACAGAAACCCATACTTCATTAGAAATACACCAAATGAATAGAAGTAAAACAAAAACAATCCACGCAACCAAGAACAAGCTGTTCGAGAAAAACTTTACTTCTTGAAGAAAACATTTGGTACAGTGGCGATTTGCCTGCAGTGGATACTGTACCTTGGCAAATTTTCAGTTTATAACAAGTGAACCACCCCATGATTAAACAATCAAATATCTAAAGTGCACTGTACACTAAAATACATGCTATATTTTTTTTCATTAACAAGTTTTGTGTTTACTTAATAAATATAAATATAATGCAAAGATATAAAATTCTTAATCGCCAAGAAATGAAGCAAGACAACTGCCTTTAAAATGCTGTACGTAATTTCAAGTTTTTAGTAGAATCTAGAACAGAAGCTGCCATTAAAAAAGGAATAATTAGTAAAGCATATAAAATATTGCATGTTAATGATAAGAATCAATCAGAGGAAGTTAGAAAGGATTGGGAAGAGAGACCGGATATGCAATTCACACAGAAATAATGGGAGGATGTGTGTGTCTCCCAAATTTGCAAAAAAATCTAGAAGATTTAGGATTTTTGCTTGGAAATGGTTACATAGATATTTTTATACCCCAAGTGGATTCCAGTGAATTTTTCCTCAGGTAGACAACAAATGTCAGACATGTGACAGGGAAGAAAGAGGTAATTGGGAACATATTTTCTGGGAGTGCGGTGAGTTGGCAGACTTTAAGGATTCCCAGTGGGATGCACTGTCGGTGATGCCTGGTGGATAGATTGGTGAGACGATGGAGATGATTTTTCTGAGCTATGATACAGAATCAGTATTGCCTAGACATGGTAAGGCCTTGCTGTGTCTAATTATGGTGGCAGCCAAAAAAGTAATTACTAGAAAATGGAAATCAAAACCTGAAACAGCCATACTAGAAGTAGTGAATATAGTAACAGATGAAACAACTAGAAGTGAGATCTTTAGAAAAGGGTAGGAGCAAACTGCATAGGAAAAATGGGAAATGTGAGAAAAGTACATACAGAGAAGGAATGAAATTTAAAAGAAGGCAGGGTTTAAATGAGCTATGTAATGTTTGACTGAAAATGATTATATGTAAAGTCATGGAAAGAATTGTCATTGAGATGATCAATAGAGATATAGCAAACCTCCAGACACTGGACCCAACCCAGTTTGGTTTCGTAAAGGGCAGATCATGCCTACTCAAACTGGTGGACTTCTTTGAGAAGGTCACCAAAGCAATGGATGAGGGCAAAATCGTTCACACTGCCTACCTTGACCTGGCCAAGGCATTTGACACAACACCCCACTCGGGCATTGTTGACAGATTTAAGAGGTTAGGTACAAACCTGTATGTCACCTGGTGGGTAGCCAACTGGCTCACAGACAGGACCCAGAAAATTAGAATTGGGGAGTCCACCTCTACAAAGAGGCCAGTCACAAGTGGAGTCCCTCAGGGATCAGTCCTTGGACCTCTCCTTTTTGGCGTTTACTTCTCAGAAGTCAAGGCCAATGTCAGTGGTCTCTGGCTGACTAAATTTGCAGATGATTGCAAATTAGGAGCGGTCATTGAATCTCACACTGACACAGATGTTCTCCAGGAGGGGCTGACACAGACAAACAACTGGTGTCAGAGTCCTGGACTAAAACTAAATGCCAAGAAATGTGTAATAGTATCCTTTGGGAAGGCATCCATTCCTGGTAACTATCATATTGGCAGCACACCCCTTAGAGTTGACCCAGTAGTCAGGGACTTAAGGACACACACAGATAGTAATCTAGCCTTTCATAGGTTCATACTAGGCTATCTGCCCTAGGGCATTTATAAGCCTAGCCAGAGTGTGTATGGCTTTCGCCACCCATATTAAATTAATTTTGCTATGCCCTTTTTCAAGGTTAGTATACTGTGCCTCTGTCTAACAGTGACACAGAAGTGATACCCGGGGTAAACCTACGATCTCCCATCCACTCATCAAGATTCCTCTTGAAGAGAGTCAATGAGGGACTCTGCCTAACCTGGACTGGGATTTTATTCCATAGTGAAGGGAGCCTCTGGGTTATGAATCTGTCCCTCCAGCATGTCCTATTTATTTCAGTGCTGAGGTTCAAGTCTCTCGAGCGCGTAGCTCTATGGGATTTGGATTTTCTGAGGTGCAGCATGTCCATTAATTCCGGGTTGGACATGGCTTTATACGTCAGGCACAGATCATCAAATGTCTACAGTGGCGAGGAAATCATTCTGTGTTGCACAACTTATAAAAAAGCTATGGCATCCAAGTCCAAGGAATTCATTTGTTCCACTGTATTCAGCATTCATCAGACCTATCATAGAGTACAATGCCCCCTTTGGTATATACCTAACCAGGCATCTCCAAAAACTGGAATGTCCACAGAGGTTCCTCACTAAAAGAATACAGGGCATAAATAGTATATCCTATGCAGACCCCTGAAGGCCCTATCCCTGTATTCTGTCTCCTACAGGCTTTTGAGGCAAGATCTATGTCTGGCATGCAGGGCATTGTCAGTCCCCACTTTTATAGACCTCCTGAATATCCACAAAACAAACAGTACCTGAATTACCTGTTCTAAAGACTTAACCTTGCCTGTGATATAAACAGGACCTGCTGAAGAGATAGGTATGTATCCCAGAGACTACCTCATCTATGGAACAGGCTCCCCATCAATGTGAAACAGAGTTCTTCCCTAATCCAGTTCAAGTGCGACTTGGACAATTGGATGGAAAACCGGAAATTCATCCCTGGTTTGGCACCTATGTCTGTGATGCAAGCAGGTACCCTGTAAATGGTTCTGTTAGAAAAATATGTATTAGTAATATGCATGCTTAGTGCATTTGAGGTTTAAAAAGGGTTAACACATTTATTCTATTTCACACTGCATAAATCTGCACGAGCTGCTGAGACATTCCAATCCTGTTATGTCATAAAAATATGTGCAGCTATGATCTGCTTATGCTTTGGAAATTAACAGGAAAGCATTTGATTTCTGCTAATGTCATGAAAATAATAATAGATGTTTCATTTCTACTAATGTCATGAGATTTAAACAAAGAGTTATTGATTTTCTGCTTATGCTATGAGAAAAGTACATAACTGCTGAAGCTATTGATAATGAAAACAAAGGCCGCTTGAAAATATAAACCGTAGTCAGCATTACTTGTACCTAAGCTAGAAATGTACCTTGAAATGTAACACATATATATTAGAACTGCACAACTGAAGAATAGAAAGTTTGTATGAGCTAAAAATAAAGCCCCAAGGCCTGGTTGTTTTTCTCAAATGTTTTTCATAAATCCAGTCATGTCAGCAGGAAATCCAAGCAACATTTTCTATGTAACACATAGTGAGTTTTAAATCTGGTTTTAAATCTGGACATGTCAGCAGGAAATCTAAGTAACATTTTCTGTAGAATAATACAGAAAGCTGTGTCTAACTACATCAACCATAGAAAAGTAACATTTCATAGAACTGTATAAAAGAAGCATACTGCCTACTAGTAATTTAGACAGAATCCTGTATCTGCATGTTTTGTCTCCTTGCTGCAAGTAATAAAAGGTGCCATACCTGAACCTCACGTGAATTGGTCTTTGAAGTTTTTTCCTTTGACAGATTGGTCCTTCAGACCGGAACCCTCACTTCACCTCGGATCAGATGGGCCAGGTGGTTGAAACCGTACGGGGAAGAAACCAAATTGGTTCTTCTTATTTGAAAAGTCCTCCAACTGAATTGTCATACAAAAGAGGCCAGCCACTTTCTGATCTGCGACTGAAGGACGGGTCTCCACGAACCAGGTGATCAGTCACGTAGGCTCAGGTAAGGTGAATCTACTTTTTTCTGTTTTCTGTTTTAGATCAGGGACAAGATTTGTATTGTTTTTGTCAAGACTGTATTTTACAAGTCAGGGACAGAAAATATTACTGTCTTGTCATAGATCAGGAGAAACAGAACAGGTAGGCAGTCATTCTGAAGAGACTATAACAAAATCCGTGGTACCACGTTAAAAATAAGAGAAGTTACATAACGATCAAAAAAGGGTAGAACAAAATGGGTAATAATTGCACAAAAAGACCCCAAAATCCGCCGTTAACCGAAGACGCAAAATACATGCAGTCACAGCGCGCCAACAATATTAAATACTATTCAAAATGGGTTAATAAGTACGAATTCGATGGAAAATTAGAAAAATCCTCGCTTATCAAACTTGTCAAACAGCTCAAAACCGATTCCAAAGGTCGGGTAAAAAAGCAACGCCAATTAGGAATTCCTCAGGCACACAGGTGGATTGAGGAAGTAAACCGTAGGGAACAAAAGAACAACAATTCAAAAACAATGTTTTTAGATAAGGAGGACAATAACTTAGTAATAGCATTGGCCCCTCCGCTCCCTTACCAGAATATGAAGCAAGTGAACAGGTTAGTCCACCCCCACGATATCCTGTTGTCACTGAAAATAGAGACATTGCAAAAGTAAAACCATTTATTAGAGATCCCATCGGGACCAGGTCTCGAATACGGGCAGGTAACTCAAATGAAGGCATTGAGTTATATCAAATGGTTAAGAATTCACGATCTATGAGTGAAGAAGAAATATGCCCACTTATAGAAGTACCTAATCCTCAGGCAGGACAAGACGGTCAGGACCCAACTGTTTTAGTGTATAGACCTTGGACTCTGGAAGATATCCGGAAAGCCACTGAGGGAATTCCCCATCCAAAAGTTAATTTTAGAAAGTTCTCAGAAGATTTACAAGGAATGAGGCTGAGTTATAACTTAAACGGAGAAGAGGTAGAAAAAGTAGTTAGACAAATTGAGGGGCCAGATTGGCACATGATTAGTGGCAACTGGAATCCCCGTGACGCTGCACATAGACCCCTCCCACATAGCAGCGCAGAACTAGACAACAGAGTAAAAGGTCTTACAGAAAAATCTCTGAAAAATGGAAGCCTAGGGCAGACTGGACTTGCATTAATCAATGCATCCAACAAGAAGGTGAAACTATTGACTGGTATTATGCCAGATTATTAGAATGTTTTAATAACCACTGTGGAATGCAGGTTCCTGAAGATCAAACACAAGATTCCCCATATGAACAGCAGTTAAAAAATGCATTTTTAAAAGGCAGTATTGCACCCATAAGCAGTTTTATTACAAAACACATGGTAGATCATCGTACAAGCAGGTTACAGTCATTACTTGAATATGCTAGGCATGCCGAAAGGCATTTTAATAGCAAAAAGAAAAAGAAAGCTCAAGTATTTTCTGTAGAAGATTGAGCAGAAGTTTATGTAGTACAGTCCGGGGAAAAAGGGCAAGAAAAATGCACAGGGAAACAAACAATCTGATCAGAGGACTTTGAAGGGTGAAAGAAAAGGGGTGACTGTTTCAAATGCAGTAAAAAGGGACACTTGGCAAGGGCTTGCAAAAAAAACAAGAAGGCAACCACGGAAGACAAGGAGGGTGAGGACTGACTATATGGTAGTCAGGAATCACTAGAAGGGGATAGCAGAGAAAGGACAAATGAGAATGTGATAGAGAAGATAGAGGAAGTGCAAGAAGTTAGTGATAGTGAAGAAAATGAAATATTAGACCTAGCTTTATTGAGCCTGGAGCTCTATTTAGCAGACACAAAACCAGAAGTTACACTCTTGGTAGAAGGGAGGGAAGTCAAATTCTTGTGTGACTCAGGGGCATCACGATCCCTGATACATCCCTCCAAACTGCCAGAAAACACAGTGTCACCTGATTACATACTGGTAAAAGCAGCTAATGGACAGCTGTACCGGGAGCCCCTCTCCCGTAACATTTCAGTAACTGATCCTGTTTCAGGATTGACTCAGAAAAGCAAAATTGTTCTGCAAAATGCCCAGTAAACCTCTTGAACAGAGACCTTATGCAACTATTTGGTATAGCAGTAGTCCCAACCATGCAGGGTATGGAAGCACAGCGACAAATTGATACCTTTGCGGTGCAATCGGAGGGTGAAATGTTTTATTCGTACAGCCAGGACTTGGTTACGACTGGTCCAGGGACTGTGACAGAAGAATTAATGAATGTAGCCATCAGCAAGTTCCCCTCCCTTGACATTGATAAACAACACCTTTTGCACTGTTCCCTGTATTAACACACCAGGACCTGATAAGGAATATGAGCAAAAATTGTTTAAAAATCATGCAAACAGATTGATATTACATAACCTGTACTGGGACACAGAAGGGAACAGTGTAGTCAGCTGTTCATTGCCCCAGGAGTTCTTTGCACTGTATAAATCTAATCGATTACCACATGTTAGCTTAACCAAGGACAAAAACATAGAATGGACAGACCTAGGAGAAAAAGTCACGAGATGGGAGAAACAGACTGAATTAGAATTGTCAGAACAGGGAATACAAATACAGAAGCTGAATTGGATAACTCCGACCCACCCAGCCGTACACTTGCAGTCTAGCAAGGACAGCTGATTAGCACTCCTATTAAAGGAGGAAGATAATGCCTTACATAATATACCAGAAACTCTCTGGTCAACAGGAAAATCAGATGTAGGACTTATTCGTACAGCGGGGGCCAGTTACTATCACGCCAAAATCAGCATTTAGACCACAAAAAAGACAGTATCCCTTAAGAAAAGATGCAGAGGCAGGAATCAAACCTATCATAGCAGCTTTACTTAAGGAAGGGGTGCTGGTGGAATCTCCCGAGTCACCATGTAACACACACCCTTATTTCCTGTTAAAAAAGCAAATGGAGAATGGCGTATGCTCCAAGATTTACAAGCTGTAAATGATGCAGTAATACCAGGGGCACCTACAGTGCCAGACCCACACACACTGTTGAATGATTTAAAACCTCAACAGAAATATTTTTCTGTGGTAGATATCAGCAATGCGTTCTTTTCGATACCGATACACCCTGACAGCCAGTATTGGTTTGCATTCACATTTCAGGAGAAAAGATATACATATACGTGACTACCACAGGGATATTGTGAAAGTCCAACAATATTCTCACAAGAAATGGCAAGCAACTTGGCGGGATTTACCCCGCCAAGAGGCAGTCAGATTTTACTTTATGTTGATGACATCTTGCTGGTGGCCCCCACCCAGCAAGATTGCAAAGAAGATACCATAGCGCTATTACGATTTTTAGCCGCTGAAGCACATAAGGCAAACAAAAATAAACTGCAGCTTTGGAAAAAACAAGTCAAATACCTAGGATATGTGATATCCAAGGAAGGTAGAACATTAGATGAGGACAGAAAAGTAGCAATTTTGCAAGCACCAAAACCCACTACCAAGAAGGAAATTATGTCCTTCCTGGGTACAACTAATTTTTGCCGGAGTTGGATTCCAAGCTATGCCTTGGAATCTGCACCTCTTACTGACCTGGATTTAAGTAGCTTTGCTGTTTTTTTACTTGAAATTGCTTCTCTAGCTTACCCTAAACAAGCATAAACTGTTTTTTTAGCTGTTTGCTGCATTATTTCAATATCTGCACTTAAAGTTACTTTTTAGTCGAATTTGATCGAAAGTTTGTTTGTTTGTTTGTTTAATTTAACTGTTGAGGCTGCCCACTAAAATGTGCTTGCCTGTGTAACTGATTTATTACTGTTTCTGCATTTTCTGAGTGTTTCTATCTAAAAACAAAAAAACAAAAAAATAATCCTTGTTTTCCCGCCTCTCCTCGACTAGTATAGACCAGTTTACAGGCATTGCTGTATTCTGGGCTGTGGTGTAGTTCCTGTGTTGTCCATTACCTTACTTGGACAGAAGGAAGTTTCTTTGCTCACCAGTGGGAGTGGGGAGCCTTGAGCAGCCTACCTGTCCCTGTAGGAAGTGACCTCAGCACAAGAGCTGTTGTAATTGGTTGTTTTGGACCATTTCTAGCTCTTTTGAAGTTCCCTGTTTAAAATCCGCCTCTGGGCGTTTTTTTTCTGGCTATACTGCTCAGACAAGTTCCTCGTGGTGATGCAGAGTAGTCCTAGCTACAGAGAACTCAGAAAAGCGACTACTTTCTGGATTTAAGTATCTTTGCTGTTTATTTACTTGAAATTGCTTCTCTAGCTTACCCTAAACAAGCTTAAACCGTTTTTTTAGCTGTTTGCTGCATTATTTCAATATCTGCACTTAAAGTTACTTTTTAGTCGAATTTGATCTAAAGTTTGTTTGTTTGTTTAATTTAACTGTTGAGGCTGCCCACTAAAGTGTGCTACCCTGTGTAACTGATTTATTACTGTTTCTGCATTTTCTGTGTGTTTCTATCTAAAAACAAAAAAAACAAAAAAAAATAATCATTGTTTTCCCGCCTCTCCTCGACTAGTTTAGACCAGTTTACAGGCATTGCTGTATTCTGGGCCGTGGTGTAGTTCCTGTGTTGTCCATTACCTTACTTGGATAGAAGGAAGTTTCTTTGCTCACCAGTGGGAGTGGGGAGCCTTGAGCAGAATACCTGTCCCTGTAGGAAGTGACCTCAGCACAAGAGCTGTAGTAACTGGTTGTTTTGGACCATTTCTAGCTCTTTTGAAGTTCCCTGTTTAAAATCCGCCTCTGAGCGTTTTTGTGCGGTTGTGCGCATAGAGCAGCGCCGGTTAAACAAGGTTAAACTTCTTCTGGCTCCGCCAAGTCTGCTCTTCAAATTTTCCCTTAAGGAAGCTCTACTCTTTGTATAATCAGACTACTCGCTATATTATAAGCCTAGCACTTGTTCTCAAAACTTCTCTACTAAGTAAGCACTCTCGTACTAAGTAAGCACTGCATCCATCTACCACCCCTGTGAATATCTACTTCTCTTAAAGGCACAGCACTCCCTTATACTATTCTAGCATGTCGAATGGTAGATTACTGGTGTCCTCTCCAGTTCAGCTGGTTAATCTGGGTATCTTGAGACAATGCTACAATTGTCTCATGTACACAGACAACCCTCTCCTCCTCCCAACAAACACAAATACATGTGAGAGATGCAACTATATAGCCAAGCTGGAGGCTGAACTCTCTCAACTCAGGGCTGGCATGACCAGACAGGAGGAGATGGTAACCACACACACAACAAACCCAGTCCCACATAGACTTACCACAACTGCAAACCAAACGCATAAAAACACAAAGACATACTCGGAGGCTCTAATAAAAAACTTACCAAAACAACAGAGGCTCCCAAAGCAGACATCCAAAAATCCACCACCTCAAAACAAAACACATGCAACACATACTTCAGTAAATCAGTGTGTCAATCAATCACAGCCCTTAAGGCCAGACACCATGCCTGATACACTAGTAATAGGTGACTCTATAGTCAGACACACTGATGTCCCGCTTACCAGGCTGAACAAGGAGAGGGCGACTGTGAGCTGCCTATCTGGAGCTAGGATCCGCCACATAACACACGCACTCAGGTCACTCCAAAGCAAGTACAAATATGACTCCGTCATTGTCCATGCTGGCGTAAATGACCTGAGACCTACCTCCCTGGACTACATGAAAAGAGACATAGAGGAGCTCTCTGATTATGTAGCCCAGGCTGGTATGACCCTGACCCTGAGCAGCATCTTGCCCTCACCAAGAATGATGCCACAATACAAAGACAAGATGATCAGCTTTAATAATTGGCTCAAGTACTGGTGTCATTCTAAGGGGATCCAATGTCTGTCTGCCTGGGATGACATGTTGGACAAGCCACGCTGCTTCGCAAGGGACGGCTTGCACCTGTCACCACTGGGCTTCCGGATATTGGCTAAGGCTCTTGCCACCCCCATAGTGCCTTTTTAGGCAAGGCTCAAAAGACAAACCCACCTCCTTAGAAAACAAAAATGGAAAAAAACTAAGGGTAATGCTGCTCAACGCCAGAAGTCTAAATCTCAAGATGCAGGCACTCGATGCACTCCTCAGTATGGAGAACATCGACATCTGTGCAGTAACTGAAACCAGGTTCAAGGCTCCTGAGAGCACCCCAGTGCTACCAGGCTATACCTCGTATCATGCTTTTCGGCCCCAAAACCCGGGCCGGACCACAAAGGGAGGGGGAGTGTCCATATTCATCAAGGACACCCACACCTCCAGGTTAGTAGCAACACATGAAGCATCGGAGACCATACAGATGCAACTAACCATAGGCAAAACTGCTATACAACTGGTAGCATGTTAGAGACCACCCTCCCAATCTCAGGAACCCCACTCAACTTTCCTGAAGACATTGGAGGATATGAATGTATCACAAAATACCATCATACTGGGAGACTTCAACTACCCAAACATAGATTGGGTACATTATTCTAGCCCTAACACTCTAGCCCAAAGGTTCCTGGAATTCATAAATTCAAATGCACTGGAACAACTAGTCACCTCTCCCACTAGGGGAGATAATATACTAGACCTGATCATCACAAACATGGGGACAAAATGCTCCACACCGGAGGTATACCCCTCACTAGTGAGATCTGACCACAAACTAATCACTCTGGATATACATATCCCACCTCCACCCCCAGCACAAAGACCACAGTGAAAAACTTCTCAAAAGCAGACTTCACTCTTCTTAAGACTGAGATGGTATCCTTTAAGCCCACTGGGCCAGTGGATACCACATCCCACAATGCCGAATCCTTCACAAATGCTTTCTATGGACATCTCCAAGAATGCATGGATCATGCAATCCCAAATAAATCCAAGTCCCTCTCCACCAAAGGCAAGCATCCTGTCTGGTGGACCTCAGCCATTAACAAATTGTATAACAAAAGAAGGAAGCTACTGCACAACAGAGCAAAATCCCATAAAGGGAAGACATCTCTGATCAACACTAGCAGAAAACTATGTTCTCTTATAAAAACATCCAAGGCCAACTTTGAGAGAAAACCGCTAAGGACACTAAAGATAACCACAAAGCCTTCTTCAGCTATGTTAGAAACCTGGGCGGAAACCCACAGATATGCTCAGAGTTAGTTCACAACAACAAAAAATACACTGAACCCACAGATATTGCCAACATTCTGGCTGACAGGTTCAGTGCAAATTTCTCCCCTCCCTCACCCCCAAAAGAAGAAATACTTATCCCAGCTGAATGTAATCTCCCTGTCATCTCAGATGTTCAAGTGAGAGCCACCCTCAACAAAGCTAAAAACACAGCATCAATGGGACCTGATGGTATCCCGGGTTGCGTGCTACGTGAACTCCAAGAGGAGCTAAACCTGCACATAAAATTGCTATTTAACCTTAGCCTTACTACAGGATATGTACCTGAACACTGGCGTACAGCAACAGTGGTCCCACTCCACAAAGGGGGTACCTCTACAGACCCTGGGAACTACCGCCCCATAAGCTTAACCAGCCTAGTCTGCAAAGCTATGGAAAGAATCATCATGGAATTCGTAAACAGAGACATTGGGGACCTACAGACACTTGACCCCACCCAGTTCGGCTTTGTGAAAGGCAGATCCTGCCTTTTGAACCTGGTTGACTTTTTCGAAACAGTCACTAGAGCCATTGACAAGGGCAAAGCAGTCCATACAGCCTACCTGGACTTGGCTAAGGCCTTCGACACAATACCCCACTCAGGCATCATAGATAAGCTCAACAGCTTAAACGTAAACCCTTATGTCACTAGATGGGTTGCAAACTGGCTAAAGGACAGAACCCATAAAGTTAAAATTGCTGGAGCAATGTCATACTCAAAGCCAGTCACAAGTGGTGTCCCACAGGGATCTGTCCTGGGACCCCTCTTGTTCGGCATTTATTTCTCAGATGTTAAAGCAAACATGGGAGGGTTGTGGCTGGCAAAGTTTGCAGATGACTGCAAACTAGTCGCCATAGTCGATACACCAGCGGACACATACATCCTACAAAAAGGCCTCACAGAAACGGACAACTGGTGCCGGAGTCATGGCCTTAAACTAAATGCTAAAAAATGTATAGTTATCGCCTTTGGGAAAAACAAAGTACCCACAAATTATCACATAGACAGCAACCCACTGAGTACGGAAAAAGTAATCAGAGACCTAGGGACCCAAGTAGACAGCTACCTCTCATTTGACACCCACATTGCCAAAGTGGTTAGAAAAACATTCTACCTTGCACACCTTATCATGAAGGGATTCACATCCAGATCCAAGGATGTCATTGTACCCCTATACTCCTACCTAATCAGACCCATGTTTGAGTATAATGCCCCATTTGGTATGTACCTCACCCGGCATTTGCAACAGCTAGAGAGGCCACATAAGTACCTCACCAAGAGGATCAAGGGTCTCCAACATATGTCTTATTCTGCCAGACTAAAGAAACTCCAGCTCTATTCAGTAGCATACCGCCTGCTCAGAGGTGATCTCTGCCTGATGTACACGGCCATGTCCAATCAGGAACTGATGGACATGCTCCACCTCAAAAAATCCAAATCTATCAGAACCACGAGAGCTAAAGACTTAAACCTCGGTACAAGTATGAATAGGACATGCTGGAGGGATAGATTCATAACCCAGAGGCTTCCCATGCTCTGGAACAAGATCCCAGTTCATGTTAGACAGAGCCCCTCACTGACTCTCTTCATGAGAAATCTTGATGAGTGGATGGGAGATCGTAAGTTTACCCCAGGGGTCACATCTGTGTCACTACTAGACAGGGGCGCACAGTAAACTAATTCTATTATATAAGGGGACCTTCACTGTGTCACTACTAGACAGAGGCACAGTATTCTAAATCTATTCTGTACATTTTTGTACCATTTTATGGGGTGGCGAAAGCCACATCACCATGGCTAGGCTTACAAATGCCCCAGGGCAGATAGCATAGTACTAAACTATGAAACTATGATATATAAAAAGCCTATGACAGTACAGGATTTGTTACATTGGACACCAGAGGCAGAATCTGCTTTCTGCAAACTGAAACAGTTAATAGCATCCTCATTAGTCCTGGGATTACCAAACTACCATAAACGTTTTTTCCAAACTGTAGATTGTAAGCAAGGTTATATGACATCAGTGTTTACACAACAGCATGGGGACAAGCAACACCCCATTGCTTACTATTCATCACAACTAGATCCAGTGGCATGGTCCTTACCTCACTGTGTACAAGCAGTATTTGCAGCTGCAATGGCAGTACAGGCTTCGGCCTCAGTAGTTTTATTCCAGCCTCTCACTTTGAGAGTGCCTCATGCAGTCGTGATTATTTTACTGCAAGAGAAGGTAGCATATCTTTCCCCTGCTAGACAGATTTCCTGTATGACTATATTGTTGAGCCAACTTCACATGACAATTGAACGATGCATGACTTTGAACCCTTCTACCTTGCTCCCAACCCCTGCAGACGGCACACCACACCGCTGCCTGCAGGTGATTGAGCAAAAGACACTACCTAGAAAAGATCTCACGGATGTCCCCTTGGATGATGCCGAGGTGACATACTACTTGGATGGTTCGTGCAAAAGGGGTCCTGCAGGACAGAACCTAGTAGGATATGCAGTAGTTTCTGACACTGAGATTATAGAAGCAAAACCTTTACCACACAACTTATCTGCACAGGCAGCAGAATTGATTGCCTTGACACGGGCATGTACCTTAGCAAAGGGTCAAAGTGTAAACATTTTTACTGACAGCCAGTACGCTTTTTCTACTGTACATGTTTTTGCACAACAGTGGAAAAACCGAGGAATGATAACATCTACTGGCAAACCTATCAATCATGCACAGTTTATTTTAGATCTTTTAGAATCTATTCAGTTACCTCAGAAAATAGCTATTTGTAAATGCACAGCTCACACCAAGCAACAAGATAGGATTTCAAAAGGTAATGCGAGAGCTGATACAGCTGCAAAACAAGCAGCTTCAGAAGTATTTCTTTTAAATGAGGAACTACAACCCTCTGAGATTTTAGACTTAGAAATGTTAAAGACAATGCAGACACTCACTCATGAAGCTGAAAAACAAAGATGGGTAAAACGAGGAGCAATTCTTGAAAAGGGGCTGTACATCTCTAAAGAAGGGAAACCGATACTACCATCTAATTTGTTTAGATATGCAGCTTTGTTGAGCCATGGGCAATGCCATGTCTCAACAGGGGGGATGGTACAGCTGGTGAACCAGGTGTTCACAACGTACGGATTTACAAACTACTCTAAAAAAATTTTGTTTGATGAGCCAAATTTGTAACAAACATCATGCACAAGGGGCGTTAAAGCCCAAGCAAGGGAGTTTCCCTACACCACCATATCCATTTCACACTATCTGTATGGATTTCATAGAATTGAACAAATGTGAAAATAAGAAGTATTGTCTTGTCATTGTAGATATGTTTTCCAGATGGGTGGAAGCCTTTCCAACCAAAAATCCAGATGCAGCCAAAGTAGCAAAAGTTCTTGTCAAAGAAATCATCCCTAGATTTGGCATTCCGGAAAGGATCTACAGTGACAACGGTACACACTTTATAAACCAAACCATACAGCAATTAAGTAACCATTTTGGTATTTCTTTAAAAAATCATTGTGCATACCATCCGCAATCTGCAGGGCTAGTTGAGAGGCATAATGGAATATTAAAGAATAAATTAAGAAAATTAATAGCCGAGACAGGAAAGAACTGGGTGTATTGTCTGCCCCTGGCACTGTTGAGCATGAGAACTGTTCCGACTGCAAAAGGATTGACTCCTTTTGAAAAACTGTTTGGAAGGGCTTATTATACACCTCAGTGGAAACTTCTCATGCCCGCAGACCAGGAAGCTGACTATACACTAGCTGAATATATGAGAAATTTGTTGAATTCTAAACATCTGTTGCAGTCAAATTCTGTTTCAGATAAAGAACAAACCGAAACATCGGAAGTGGCAGTGATCCCAGGGGACTGGGTGTGGATAAAGGCCATAAAAAAGAAAAATTGGACATCACCAAGGTGGGAAGGTCCATACCAGGTGCTTCTTTCGACACCTACTGCAGTCAAGATAGCAGAGCGAGCTTCGTGGATCCACCTGACGCACTGCAAACTAGTTAAGAACTTTGAACTGGACAAAAATCTTACCTCTCCATCGGGGCCCTCAGAACAAAGTCTGGCTACAAAGGGGGTCAGATCAATAGGACTGATCCGTCTCAACCCCAGCGAAGAAACCATCAGTGCTGAAGGTCCTATTAGGGGCAGAGCATAAGATCACATGTCAAAAGCAAAAATTATAGAATCCAGAAAAATCCAAATAAAACTACTCGGAAGAGTCGGAGAAAACAGGAATGCAGCCATTTCCTCAGAAGTATTGCATAATCATCCTGTTAACTGTACTAGTGACAATAATCTTTTTGTTGTGGCCATTCCTTTTCCCAGCCACACAAACTGAACTGAATAAACGTGGAGAGTTGCGTGAGTGGCACCCAAATTTCAACACTTACCAGGCAATCAAATATGTGTATGCTGAGACCTTCAATGTTTCAAATTGCTGGATTTGCACAGCTTTGCCAACAGCATACGGCGGGGAGTTATTGTTAACTTCAGTCCCCCTAGGAGCCAACAAGACCTGGGAAAATTTAGTCTATGATACATCAGATGTTACATCACAAGATAAAGTAGCATTGCACTTGTCTGTTCGACAGAAGGGGACTGTGTGTTTTTACAAAAATGATACAGTTCAGGTGGGTTGGAGCAATTGCAATGTTGACTGTTCCCTATAGATGCTACAATAAAACTGATAACACAGGTTCCTATTGCAACACAACCTATGATTCATTTTTTGAACTGATGCATAGGACAACTGATGAAGTAAGACATAATGCTGACCTCTATAAACAACTGATTATAGTTGACAAAAAAATGTTTCATCCAGAACCAGGACATAGTAAAGTTACTACCAAAGTAGAGAACTGTTATTTTGTATGCAGTAGGAAAGCATACAAGTGGTTACCTGAGAATTGGTCCAGCAGTTGTTATTTGGGGTACCTGGTTCCGGCCATACGACACACAGCTTTTTTGCCTCAGGGGAAAATTCGAAATGTTCGATGAGAACTCAAGAAGCCTGTCAATCCAGTGGGGCAGATCAATGCAGGCTGGAAAAATCATCACGCTGTGGGCATAGGGAAAAATGGACTGTCGCATATGGACTTGGGTGGTACCATCATTTCGTGGGCAGGTATACTGCCAGCATATGGAGCAACGAAATCAATCTGGGAACTGAGAAAACTGTCTAAACTTCTCAAAATAATGAGCAATGCAACCTTTTCCACTCTAGAATTGGTGACTGATGAACTGACTGCCAAGAGAACTGTAGTGCTTCAAAACCGCATGGCTCTCGACTTCACCCTAGTGGCGAGAGGAGGTACTTGCGCTTTAATCCAGGAGGAGTGCTGTTCGTATATTCCTGACCACAAACACGAGATATGACAATCACCTTGAGGTAATTCAGCAAGTGTCGGCTATGACCAAACCAGGACAAATCCATTGACTGACTTTTTCCAGAGATTGTTTGGGGGGTGGGGCAGTATCCTGATGAGCATCCTGATTGCCATCTGTGTAGGAGTGATCCTACTGGTGGTATGTGTTTGCTGCTGCATTCCCTGCATGAAAAGACTGATTAAAGACTTTATAGACATGTCAGTTTCAGAAACCTTATACCAAGGTGCTGAACTTGAAGAATTGTTGAAAAATTGAAAATGCTTTCATAAGTTTAAACTGAATGACTCTCTTAACTGCAAAGCCTGAGTAGGAAGAGGTTAGGGGAAGAAAAACTGTTTATGCTTATTTTTAAAGTAGAATAAAAGTATTAAAAGGGGGGAAATGTTAGAAAAATATGTATTAATAATATGCATGCTTAGTGCATTCGAGGTTTAAAAAGGGTTAACACATTTATTCTATTTCACACTGCATAAATTTGCACGAGCTGCTGAGACATTCCAATCCTGTTATGTCATAAAAATATGTGCAGCTATGATCTGCTTATGCTTTGGAAATTAACAGGAAAGCATTTGATTTCTGCTAATGTCATGAAAATAATAATAGATGTTTCATTTCTACTAATGTCATGAGATCTAAACAAAGACTTATTGATTTTCTGCTTATGCTATGAGAAAAGTGCATAACAGCTGAAGCTATTGATAAAGAAAACAAAGGCTACTTGAAAATGTAAACCGTAGTCAGCATTACTTGTACCTAAGCTAGAAATGTACCTTGAAATGTAACACATATATATTAGAACTGCACAATTGAAGAATAGAAAGTTTGTATGGGCTAAAAATAAAGCCCCAAGGCCAGGTTGTTTTTCTCAAATGTTTTTCATAAATCCAGTCATGTCAGCAGGAAATCCAAGTAACATTTTCTATGTAACACATAGTGAGTTTTAAATCTGGACATGTCAGCAGGAAATCTAAGTAACATTTTCTGTAGAATAATACAGAAAGCTGTGTCTAACTACGTCAACCATAGAAAAGTAACATTTCATAGAACTGTATAAAAGAAGCATACTGCCTACTAGTAATTTAGACAAAATCCTGTATCTGCATGTTTTGTCTCCTTGCTGCAAGTAATAAAAGGTGCCATACCTGAACCTTACGTGAATTGGTCTTTGAAGTTTTTTCCTTTGACAGGTTCCTCTCCCAGGCCCATGCTTAAACTTATCAAGAGTATCAGAACTCGTCAGAGATTTGGGATGCATGGCTAGGCTTAAAAAGGCCCTTGTGGTGGTTAGCCTAGTAAATACCTATGAACCTATTGGGTAGATAAGTGATGTATAATGTTTGCAACTGGGAGTGTGTCATTATGGTTTGTGATGTAAAATGCGTGCAACTAGGATTGTGTCAGTGTGGTTTGTTTTCATTTATATAAATGTATGATTGCTTACATCTTAAGTGATGGTTTAATAAAGATGTTTCTTGTTTAAAAAAAAGCAGGAATTAACTTATGTAATGTTGCTTAGGTTATATGATAGCAATATATGTGAAGTATGTTTGTAAAAGTGAATTTGTTAATGCAGTTTGATTAGTTTTATATAAATGTAAATCTGACAATGTCACAAGTGATAATTCAATAAAGGTATTTAAAAAACGAATAAAAGGAGTGTAGAGAGAGATTACAAGATTTGTTCTTGTGTCTGTTTTCCCACAGGAGGTGCATTTTTGTGGGGAGGGTTTGGAGATGTTCTGCAGGAATGGAGTATTTGGTGGTATTCGGAGTACAAAAGGGATGGGCATAGTTTTACTCTGCTATGGCACTGTGGAATGGGTAAGGCAAGTGGCAATAATTAAAAACACTGGACTGCTGTTTTTTTATCTTGCCTATACCTGTCAAAGTGGCACACCATAGTGTAGCTTCACAGTTGCACTGTCATATTGAGTGGTGCCAAAGATAGATGGAGAGGTTTCCAGGCAGTTAAACACAGCACTGATGATTTGAGAGGAGCAGAGCTTCTGTCTGCTTTGTTTGTTAATTTTGCTTGTAAATTTAAACTCCTGCCTCCCATAATACCCCCAGCAGCTTTAAAAAAATGCTGTGTGCCTAGTGTATCCCCTTAGGCAATCAACAAACGGGGACAAGTTGAAGCAGCCCCACATAAATGGAAATAATCTGTTTTATCTGTCTGTTCTTCTATCTGTCTGCATTTCAAGCTATCTGTGTAGTTGCCTACCTGTGTGTGTCTTTCTCTACCCTATATATCTACATATCTATGTTTCTCATGGAATATTATGTCACATTCCTTTTTTCATTAGGTGAATAAATTTAGATGGTGGCATCTTCTTCTTGGTGGGGATTTAATCATGTGATGGTCTTGATGTTTTGGATTCAGCTCATCTGGTTAAGCACTATTTAAACCCCTGTTGGTGCTGATTGAGAGATTACTCAGTAAGGCTTTGTGGATCTTCAGCATACGTTATATTCTACAGACGGCAACAACTCTACATACATTAGTGAATATTTAGGTACTAGGACTGATTTTGATTTTGTGTTCATTATGATATATATAGGTGCATAGTGTTGAATCGATGAGTGTTTTCACTGACGGGAGGGAACCAGTAGAACTGATCGAAAATTAGCTGCTCAGAATGAACTGGCTTTTTATGTTAGAGTTTGTAGTACAAGAGGGAATGGGGTATATGTCCTTACCCCATTGTAATGCATTCTCAGAGTTGCAATATGTAATTAGCAGCGTAACTGTAAGGGTACCTACAACATACCCTAAACCTTCAAACCAAATTGCAAAAAGGTCACACAGACTATTTAGTAAAAACTGCAAGAAAGAAACAACCAAGTTGGAGTCTTCACTGTGTAATACCTTAAACCACCTGTAGTACAGGCCCATGGGATATATGCAAATTACTCCTTAAGGGCATACCACTGTTTCAGCTGCATGGCTTCTTGATTTTAGATTGATTTTAAAATCTGTGTCGCTAAAGTATAGCCAAACAATCCACTTACGCTGAATGAAAAGGTCATAATAAAAGACCAAAACATGCATTGGCTGCAGTTAGTGGGGTTTGACTTTGTTGACCTGAATGTAGCCATAAAGGCTTAAAAAGTAATGGGCATTCAGAAGCTGTGTAGACATGTTACATCAGTTTTCTGTTTGCTAGTTGTCTTCTGTTTACAAATAGCTTATGTACTAACTAATGTAGTCATGACTCCTTAGTTAGGCAGCCCTTGCAGTTCTTTCCCTCTACCACAGTATTGTATTTAACAAATTTAGTTATAACACAGTGACAGAAAGGGGGTGTACACTTTTAGCACTTTAGTCTACCATTATTACATTCCACAGGGTCACCATACTACAGGCATGCTTATAGTTAGTTTTATAGCTAGCATTAAAGTTTTTTACAGGTACAGTGTTGCTGCTAGTAACTGTGCAATATTTTACTATGTATCCTTTTCTAGAACATTTAAAACTAACACAGATGGTGACATTTTGTGTTCATCATTAGACAATTGTTGGAGTAATGCTGACCAATAGGCTGTATCCTGCCAAGGATATTGTATGTGTCTGGCCAATATGCCAAAGTTCAGGCACTCCTTCCTTATGAGCTGTATGTCTGACCTTGGACCTAGACACAAGGGCTGCTTGCTGGTACATAAGGGATGTATGGGCAGCAAAATCAACAGAGCTTTCTTGATGAAAGTACAGGAAGCAAGGTGTAATTTCCTCAGTCTGTCAGGCATTTGAAAAGTTCAAGATTGCACACAAAAGCTAATACTCCACTGGGGATTCTTCTTCTGTTTCTGATATTGGATTGTCATTAATGTTATTAAATACAGACAAATGCTTTTGTGGTAGGTAAATGCCCTACAAAGACAGACATTCTCATTTTCTTTTTGATTAGGAGCTGAGCATAATGTTAAAGGGATTATACTGTTTGTCAGGCTTTCATCTCTAGAACATTGCAAACCCATCTTTCCCGTCTGAAGATTTATTTAGAGAATAAAAGGCTGCCAATGCCAATACTTTCGGTATCCTCTCACAGTAAAAAAGTAAAAATACCACCTGAGGCAGGTGAATAGCCCACAGACTGTCTCACCTCTGAGCCTGTTCCCTCTGTCATAACCCTGCTGGAGGTTGACATGGAGCATTCTTCAGGCACGTCCCGCCCAACTGGTCTGATGGTCACTAGTGCCTAGAAGGGGAACCCCAGATACCAATTTCTGGAGGACCTGACAGAGTACCTTAGATATTACTTCTCATGGAGTCCTTTGTTCTGTGATGGAGGTGCATCCAAAGTTGGGCCTTACTTAATTTTTTTGGATATCGTAAAGAAAAAGAAAGAAAAAAGCAAGCATCTCCACTCCAGCCTCTACTGTTTAGAGAGACCCTCAAAAGGAATGGCAGGAATTTTCTCAGGATTTATTTAAAGCACTTATGGCTCTTAAACTCTCTGTTTCTTTCTTCCTCTTTCTACTCCCTTAGGAGGAAAAGGATACATCTTTAGAGGAAGATTCTTCTTTGGAACCAAAATCTGAAAATTTGGATTTTTCTCCTCAGATTCATTACCCTTCAAGACCTGAATCAAGTCTGAAGGCACCATCTTTTTTCACTCCCCTCAGGAAAATCTCTCCTTTGGGGGAACTATTCAAATGCAGTATTTTAATTGGAAAGGCAAATAAATCTCTGAGTCACAAAAGCAGTATCATGATCTCTTGCATATGGGTGTCCCCAAGTCTTGTCCTATCCCTGTAATGCACGAGGCTGTAAAAGGCATCTTGTGTAACCTGTGTGTCACAGCCATTGGCATCCAGAAAGCCTAATAGGTACTGGAAATGATTCTCACTTGTATAAAAATCCTGAATCTGACCTTGCTGTGGTTTCCACTGCTGCTAATAAGCCCACCCTCTAAACATTTCCCTTCCCTTCATCCAGTGCACTCCTCCAATTATAAGAACAGTTGAGAAATGGAATATACATGAGAAAAATATATACGCATCAGTCTTTCGGGCTGTTGGCTATCGTCACACAAGTCAAGGTATGTTATATATATTTTTGACAATATGAACAAACATATGCCAAATATCCCTGACAGAGACTCTAAATCAGCAGTGCAATCTGTGATTTCATTTGCTGTACAAGTAATCCACCATTTTATTAAGTGTTACTATGATGTGAGAGATGATTCTTCCAGGGCTGCTACTGCTTTGTTCATTGCTGAGAAGGTACTCCTGGCTAAGACTATAATCTCTCCCAGAGGATCTAAAAACAATGTTTTTGGTTGCTCCTTTAGATAAGTACTTCCTTTTTGACCCCTTCATGAAAAATATTCAAAAAGGTAGAAGAAAAGTGCACAGTTATTCAGGTATTTAAGATATGCTTTCTTAACACATGTGCCAAGATTTCCAAGAAATTACTCCACTAAGTTGGGCCCTTTCTATCATTAAAAACTGCACAAGAAAGGGGGAAAACCTAAAAAGAAATGGTAAGACAAGCCTAAAACTAATTGCAATGAAGCAAAATGCCCCTTCCAGCTTCTTACTGCAAGCCTCCTTCCCCCAACCTGGCCTTCCAAATAGACTTTGTCAACGCCCCCCCCCCCCCGGAAAAAAGATCACAACAAACACCTGAGTTTTGATAATCATTCAGGAAGGTTACATTCTACCTTGGAAATCTTACTTTTCAACCCTTAATTCCTCAATTTTCACAAAACTAGCTGTGTTTAGTTTTTCTAATGTTATCAGAATGGTTGCTCCAGGGAGTAACAGAGCAAGTTCCGCTAAATCAGAAATGGTTTCTGTTCTAGACTTCTCGTGGTCTGAAAATAAGAAGTCTTTCTTTTATTTCCATCCTATTTTTAAACTCCACTTTCATTTTATTCCACTCACTAGCTATAACCTGTGGAGTACTTTCAGTCTTCTCTAATAACTCCTGAATAATTTCCACTACCCATTCCTTAAATTCCTCTTTTTAACGGGTAGTTGGGGAAGTGTGACTGTCTCATCTTTACTTTATTACCCTGCATTTTTATCTTGGTAATTGTTGGGACATAATTTGAATTACTGATTGGATGTGTGTCAAAGTTTTCAAGTTAATGTACATGTTCTTGTGAAATATAATTTCTGTTCAGTCTAGCCAAGTTTTTGTACCTTGGGGAATAATTTGTAATATTTTTTCTGAGTTCCTACATTTGAATTCACATCTTGTATACCAAATATTTTCATGAATTTCTTCAGAGCTCTACCCTCTTTTGTTATATTTTTCCTTCTAGGTCCCCCATATACGTCCTCATTTTTGTAAATAAAATTCTAGATCCCACATATAAGTAATATTCCCTGCTGAAAGCTGGTTATTTCTCCCTAAAGAATTTAAGCTCCATAATAGTTTTAAGTGGAACATAAATGCATACTAGCATAATCCTCATCCCTTTACAATAGCCCATTACTACCACAAATCTGCCATTATCATCTTTTTTCCTATTCTGTCACTATTGATGCTCTTCTAGCAATTAATATAAATACTTCTGTTTTCCTCTGTCCTTGGTAATCTTGAAAATCTGTTCTGAAATCCTTTTTTTATCAAATTCACACGCTCAGTTCTTTCCAAATGTGTCTCCTGCAGAATTGCTATTTGTACTCTGCATTTCTTAATATTAAATATTATTTCCTTTTTGTCTATACTTGAGACTATTCACATTCCAAGATAATATTGAAAATGTCGCCATTATGATAAGAAGTCATTATTTCCACCTATTAAATGTCTATTTTAAGCTTTTATGATATATGCACTCACTGATGTTTGGCAGGTTAAATGTTTATGCAGTTTTTCTTATCTTAAACATTGGAACCAAGACTTTTTGTTTTCATGAAAACCCTCAATACAAAAAAAAAATATACCTCAGGACACCCTCATAACCTGTTAACTTAATACAGACAGACAAAACTATGTACATTTTCAAATAATGTTTAACCCTCCAAATAGGAACAGTTGTCCCAAATATACAGCTGCAAACACAGGCCTTAATTACCCTAAAAATAAGGATCTGATGTTGTCGTATTCATTTGTTCCTCAATGAATGGGTTCAAATCATCATCAGATCTGACTCTGTTACTTTTTCTAGATTCTAAGATCTGACTCTCAAGCTCCTGCCTTAACCGTAATGCCCCTGACCACTGTGTTACCTCAGATTTCATTTGCTGCTCTACGTCTTGGTTGAGATTGCATTCTCTTGAGCTCATTTTGGTGTAGTGAGTTGAAAAATTATATATTTTTCTCTCTTAATCTCTTTTTCTACTTTAATTTTTATACTAATATCTCCCTTACCAACTATTAGTCTGTTTACCAAATTTAATTATTTTTGGTATGTGTTATTACCATTGTTGTACTCTGATTTCTCTTCTGAATGCATACATCTTTCACTTGGGATCAATAAGAGTTTAACTGCTGTTTTTTGTTTCTCTTCTTCTCCTTTACTTAGCTTTGAGGTATTTAGTTTTACCATTATTGCATAAAGTCTTTACTTTTCGATAACTTTAAAAAATCAAAAAAGAAAGGCACTTTCTTTGTTTTACTTTGTCTTTCTGCAGCTTTGATTTTTCCCTTGCTGTGTGGCTGAAAAGCACTTCTTTTGAGCATAAGATATCCAACTTTGATGCCCACGGGGAGTGCATATGTTGCTTAGGCCCTTCACATCTGGATGCCTCTTGCAGTATTTGTGCCAGATTCAGTGCTGGAGCTATTAGCGATAGGTCTAAGCAGTTCCTACTAGGGAGCTCCCTGTTTCTTCTGACACTTCTCCAGAACACTCCACTGAAGAGATTCCTCAGAAGAGGTCATACAAGAGGAGGCACTTGGATTCCTCACATGAATTCATCACAGAAAACAACAATTTTGTTGAAGGGGAAGGGTCCCCTAGATCTCCACCTGAGGATTTCTCCTTTGGAAACATATTAGAAATCCTTCACCAGGTGGAATCAGTGTTCTTTGAAGCTTTTGGGTCTGGACTATGTATGTCTTGAATTACCCCCTCCCTGCCACTTGCAAATGAGCTTATAGACTTGTTTTGCTCAGGGCATAGAAGGAACTGGACTCTGTGGAACCAATCCCTAGACACCTGGACAAAATTTTGAGTACTCCCTCCGACAGACAACACTGGACTAAGGAAAACCCTATAGATGCCATGGTTGTTGCAGCAGCCATCAAAAAAGAGCTGGCTGAGCAGAGCTCCTCTGTCCATCCCCCTAATAGGGAGTCTAGGATGTTTGACAGGTTTGGGAAGTGAGTGAATGCTTCAGTGACCTTTTTCTTATGGTCACAGAATTACCTGGCACATTTCACTAGGTTAGAGGGACCTAGTTAAGGAACACTCTAACTCTATGCCTGGGTGTATATCCATAGAGGAGCGAAAGTCCTTTTCTTCATGACTGGCCACCCTGCAGTCCATTATAAACATGTTCATGTGGTTAATCTTGTGCACAGCTGAAGGTTCCTCACTGGTGGCCAGTTCAGGTATAGCTATTAGGAGATATGCCTGGATGTGGTTGTACGATTATGCGGAGCCCTTCAAGATGTCATTCATCAACACTAATTTTGATGAATTTTCTTTGTTTGGGCCAGCCATACACTTTCCTGCAGTGAGCAAGATGGAAAGACCTTGACTGCCATGGGAATCCACTTTGCTACCCCACAGAGACCTTTTTCTCGGAATCCACTTGGTGGTAAAAAGATGTGGTTCCAGAAATCTCAAGGACCTTTCCAAGAGTCACGTGGAGACTGTTCCCCAAAGGCAGAGGGGGGAGATAGCTACAATGGAAGAGTGGGGTCCACAGAATCAAGTGCATCAAGATTCCTTCTCAGATCCTTTCAGAGATCCTAAAAGGTTGCTCAACTGTTCTCTGGAGGCAGTTGGGGGGGGCGCTTGTCCTTGCACCTAAAAGCCTGGATAGCCATCACAGAAGATTTGTGGGTGCAAAGGCTCATGCCCAGAGGATATTTCATTCCATTTTTACAAGCTCCCCAAAGGAGAAAATGTCTTCCCAGTGTTCCACCCAGTCAGTGGGAGGTAGTAGCTCTAGGGATTCAAAAGCTGCTGGATAAAATTTCATCCAAAAGGTCTCCCCAGACCAAAGAGGATCCAGAATTTACTCAAAGTTCTTTTTAGTGACGAAAACAGGGGACCTGAGACCCATCTTGGATCTCAGTTATCTGAACCAATTTGTAAAGAATTAAAAATTCCAGATGGTCACTGTTCAGTCCATTCTGCCTCCCCTTCAGAAGGATGACTGGATGTGCTGTATTGATCTTCAAGATGCTTAGTATCATATCAAAATGAGCAGATGTTCTCAAAGATACCTACTCTTCTGGCTGGGAGCCAGTCATTCATTGCCAGTTCTGAGCCCTGCCCTTTGATCTCACCACAGTCCCCAGGGTGTTCACTAAATGCATGGCAGTGGTAGCAGTTCATCTAAGACTACTCGGATTCAGTGGTTTCCTTACTTAGATGATTAGCTCCTTACTGCAGTGACCAGGCATCTTCTGGAAATAACCAGAGATTACTTACTCCAATTATCTCACTCTCTGGGAATTGTGGCAATCTGGCCAAGTCACAACTTCAACCATTTCAAGTCTTGGACATTATGGGGGCTCATCTAGATGCAGTCAATTGCCTAGCTCTTCTACCTCAAATCAGAGTTTTTACCTTGAAATGGCACATCAGACAGGTATTTTCTCATCCTTCTCCCCCAGAAAAATGGTACTCAAAGCCCTAGGGTTTATGGCTACTGCAATAACTTTAATGCCCACTGCTTGTCTTCATATGAGAATTCTTCAGTGGACTCTAGCAGTGCAATAGTCTTTTTATTGGCACCCCTTAACGATATCCGATAAAACTATCTCAAGTTTGCAGAAAATCCCTGCTATGGTGGATATACACTGAAGAAATTTTTCAAGGGTGTCCATTTATTCTTCCTCCCCTGAATGCCATGTTGACCATGAATGCCTCCCATTCGGGGTGGGGGGACAGTACTTGGGATGGATCGTTCAAGGCATGTGGTCCCCAGAAGAGACCATTTTGCATGTAAATGTCCAGGATGTGAGAGTGGTGTTTTTAGCATTGCAAGCCCTTCAGAGCTTTCTTCTGCTAGGAACTATTGATGTTCAAACAGACATGTAGTCTGGTACATCAACAAGCAAGGGGGAACCAGATCTTATCCCCTGTGCTGAGAAGCAATGAAAGTTTGACAGTGGATGATCTCCTCCAACTGCTTTCTTGTAGCGACACACATACTGGGGAAATACAACATGTTGGTGGACAAGCTCAGCAGGACCATCTTGATGTCTGAATGGTCTCTCAATCAATCAGGGGCAAATATGATGATCTACAAATGGAGTCAGATGTGCTGCTATCTTTTTGCCTCTCCCCTCAACAACAAATCCAGCAGGTTCTTTCTCCTAGTTCCCCCCTCAGGGACATTTACCAAGAGATGCTCTAGTCCATGTTTGAACCCCCAGTCTCCTTTTATGGGTACCCTCATCACCTCTAATCCCCAAGTTTCTTCAGAAAGCACTCTGGTTAAGGAACAAAGTAATCGTTATTGCCCCTTCTGGCATCGGCAAATGTGGTTTCCCTTTCTCCATGGACATTGGATTCCAGTCCAGACCTCCTGTCACACTCATCTGGAATGATTCATCCATATATTGCAGGGCTTCAGTTGACCGCATGGTTTCTCCAACTCCAGTGATGGTATGACATTCCTGGCTTTCTTCCCCAGTTTGCCAAATTCTTTTTTTTTTTTTTTTTTGTCTCACAAACCTTTGAGTAGGAAGATTTATAAGAGTAAATGGAAGAGGTTTTCTTTTTGTGGCTCATCAGAGAGAGTTGGATCCTTTCACTGCTTCACTCCCTGCTGTTTTAGGTTTCCTTACCTCCATTTTTCAAAGCGGGGCAAGTTTCTCCACCATCAGAGTTCAGCTAGCAGCCATCTCTTTAACTACCACATTGGAGATAATGCTTCTCCTTTGGCTTCATCTAAGTTATGTAAGACCTTTCTTAAAGGTACCTTTTTACTTGGACGCCCAATTAGGGACCCCACTCCACCTTGGGACCTGACTTTGGTGTATTCACCTTTTGAACCTTCAGCTGAAGTAGACCTTAAGTTTCTATGTTGGAAAATGGTCTTTCTGGTAGCCATAACTTTAGCAAGATTAGCTTCTGAACTCCAAGCACTTTCTTCAAAACCACAATATTTGATTTTTCATAAAGACAGAGTAACTTTATGCACTAATCCTTCCTTCCTTTCTACCAGAAGTCATCTCTGAAACAAATATTAATCAAGTGATCAAATTTTACAATAAAGGAGAATACACACTTCATGTTTTAGATGTACATAGGCAACTTTTTTTTTACCTTCACAGGACTAAGGAAATTAGGAAAACTGATCAATGGTTTGCCTCCTTTTCTAGCAATAACATGGGAAAACCAATCTTCAAAACTATAATAGCCAAATGGATAGCAGATTGTATTTCTTACTTTTATTCCTTGATAGGCCTAACCTTACCAAGACAACCAAAAGCACACTCAACTAGGTCAATAGCCACATCAGTTGCCTTTTGGCCTACAGCCTCCATTGATGACATTTGTGCAGCTGCCACATGGTCTAATGCTCATACTTTTTAATTGTTCATTACAATTTGGACATCATCTCCAGTAACAGAGCTGCATTCGGTTCTGCTGTTCTCCGGAATATCCTTCCACGAGGCCACCCAAGGTTACCATAGCTGAGGACTCTGTCATTCGTTGAAGAAGGCATGAAAATAACAACATAAGCTATAAAAGTTATATACTCATCATAACTATGCATCTATGTTGTCCATTTTCATTCTTCCTGAACTTCACTCCCATCTTCCCCCTATCTGTATATTTGGGAAAGACCTAACAGAATTGTTGATGTGAACCATAGTTCCTATTTGAGCTCCTGATCTTTCTATCACTTTTCTGTCATATCTATGTTAAGATACCTTGTTTGTGGTGGTGTATAATAGCAGCAAACACAATTTGGTTGGGGCATTATGGGTAAAGGAGCAGCTCATGTCAGATCCTAGACTATAGAGAAATTATTCGAGTCGGATCTGAGGATCGGATCCTAACCCATTCATTTAGGAAGAATGAAAATGGACAACACAGATCCAAAGTTATGGTGAGTACATGACTTTTATTTATCCATGCTAGGACGCATGCTGCTGCCTGGGCTTCTATTTTTTTTTATCTTCATTTCCCTCCTACATATGAAAAACATCTTGCATGCTTTCAGAAAATATTAACTTTTAGCTTTAAAGTAGCTAATGTTTAGGCTTTCTAATGCCCTATTATCAGTTGGTCTCCATGGAACCATAAGAGAATAAAATGTCCTCCGCAGCAAGCTTCTAAAGACAAGCTGAAACAATTTTTTGCTAAAGGAAAACTTTTCATTATATTCAGTGTTCTCTTATTTATTTGTTTCTACTTATTAGATTAAGCCAATGCTCTTAATTCAGAAATTCACCTATGCAAAAGTAAGAGAAAACATATATTATGATCTGTGTACTTTTGCACCCCATCCTCACCTCAACAACCCAAGATTACAACCTATTAACTTAAATATGCTTTTGTCTGCCCTTTTTTTTCTCTTTTTGCATTGTAATGCCTGCATTTCTTAATACTAGAAAAGAAGAAAGAGGAAAAAAGGCATCTGTTTAGTATCTTTGTCCCATACAAGAACTAAACACGCTTTAATGTAGAATATGCAATTTATATCGAGAAAAATGTCATAGAAATACTGTTAAGAATAGAAATTGTTTTACTCAGTTACCTTTTTCCTTCCTTTTTCCCTTCCTTAGTGTCCTTCCAAACATTAATGCCATGAAGTGAGGCAAATGCCTTTCAGTTCCCCACAAGTTTAACAAAGTCAACAAAAGTCCACGCTTTCCACTTTTTCATATACAGCCGTATTTCACAAATGCAATTAATACTTTGCAGTCTCACATTTATGTACTAATTTCCATGTTGCTGGCCTTCTTCCTGTTAATCTCCATCTCCCATCCCAAATTCCAGTTCAGTTCCAAGGTACTCATGATTCTCCTAGTCATCTTCTGTTCTTTTCTCTGTCTCAAGCATTTTCATTTGGAATAGTGGAAATGGTTTCACTGGTGAGGTCTGTCTATGTGCTTCATTATCAGAAGAATGAGAAGCAGAGTCCCCTTCTGATTTGATGGCTCACTTTTTGTTGGACAAGTTTTTGTATTCCCTCTTTAGCCTGTTGTGCATCAAAAAAGGAATTTGATCACTTTTCTTGGGGGGCCTTGATGCAGAGAAAGCATTTGACAGAGTAGACTGGGACTTCATGAGCAGGACAATGGAAGAATTTGCTTTCCCTGATACAACTATAAGATTGATTAGAAGAATATATGAGGGATCAGAGGCGCGAATTAAAGTGGGTGGGGTTCTCTCCGATAATTTCTGCTTGAGTAGAGGAACCAGCCAGGGTTGCCCACTTTCCCCTTTGTTGTTTGCATTATACTTAGAACCATTGGCAAAGAAAATAAGGGACTCAGAAATTCAATGATATAATTGGTATGGTAGTCTGGAAAAGCTGGCTGTAGTTGCAGATGATATTATTTATACACGACAAAAACAAAAAAGGGACATTACAGTATTGTGGAACATTTTAAGACAGTTTCAAATCTTCTTGGGATATAAAATTAATGAAGTCAAAGTCAAAGAAAACTTTATTGTCATTCAGAACTACATAGCAGTGTAGCTGAACGAAATTACAATGCTTCATTCTCAATACAGGAAACAGTTGCACATAATAGACAGAGACAGTTTAATAAAATATCATAGTAGAATTTTAATACGTAGCAATTTGTAAGTAAAGTAGGACAGCAGTGACCCACACCCATCCCAGAAGAGGAGACAAGGAAGACAAGGAACAATATGAAGGTAATATTGTCAAAGTAAAATTGAAACAGTAGCAGCAAATCTATGAATAGATTGAATTATTGCACAGTTTGTATATTGCACTTTACAGTCCTTCAGTGTGTAGGTGAGCTACCTTAGTATTGCACTTAGTTATTTTACATCCATAAAATGAGCCCCTTGTTAGGCTAGTTGTGTAACAGACCTCATGATTCATTTTTTCCAAGAGTTCAACAGTCTAATGCAGAGTGGAAAGAAACTGCTTTTTAGTCTGGTGGCCTTACAGTGCAGGCTTCTGTATCTCCTGCCTGAGGACAGGCAAGTGTACAGACCATTGGCAGGATGCGTTGGATCACTGGAAAACTTTTTTGGCCCTGTCGATACACTGGCATTTGTATAGATCCTCCAGAGGTGTAAGGGAGGTGCCAATGATTCTTTCTGCCGACCTTGCAACTCTCTTGAGAACCTTCCGATCCTGATTGTTACAACTCCCATACCAGACTGCAATGCTCTTGGTCAGGACACTTTCAATGGTGCCCCAATAAAAGGTCTGAAGTATGGAGCTTGGTAATTTTCCCATCAACAAAGGCAAAAGTGGCAAATTATGTACCCACACACAAATTGGTCCAGTAATATCCATATTTATGGGGATATGATAACATTAAGTATTTAGGAGTATGGGTTAGAAATTACTATGTTGTGACAGCTAAGGATATGTGGGAAGAGACTAAACAGAAGATGATACAAAACTTGTGGAACTGGAAGCTTTGTTATATGGATATGGATACTAAAATACAAACCATTAAAATATTTTTGTCCCTTTAGTTTTATATACAGGCCAAGCACATTTTTATCAACTGGAGGAAAACTTGTGGATAGTAATTAAAAAAGAGTTGAAGGGTGTTATCTGGGAAGGGAAGACAGCAAGGATCAAGTGGGATAAGCTGATTTTTCCGATAGAACAAGGCAGACTAGGATTACCCAATTTCAGGGGGTAATTTAGAGCAACACAGTTAAGGCTCTTCTACATAGCACAATCAGAAAACTATAATTCAAAGTGGAAAGGAATGATACTGACACAAGGAGGAAGCTCAAGAAATAAGGATTGGGATTTTGGATGCAGACTCTTAAGGAGAACAACCAAAATCATACAGATTATTATATTCACAAAATAGCAAGGGTATTTTAAGAACCAAACCGACATGAGAATGGAGAAAAGAGATTTTGCTAATAGGGAGGACTGCAGTCAGGGATACAGATAATAGGCAAGGGGGGGGCTGGAATTTACTGGAGAAAACTGGCAAAAGAACCAAGATATTGGGAGCAAATAACTAGAAAGGGAAAGGTAATAGAATGGGAGGAGGCCAATAATTTATTTGGAATGCAGATTAGGGATTGCCTTCCCTATCCAGGATTGATATCGGAGTATAGGCAAAGAGAAGGAAATAGGGGGCTCTTAAATAAAAAACCAGCACTGTTGGAGTTAATATAATCTAGAACAGACGCTGCCATTAAAAAAGGAATAATTAGTAAAGCATACAAAATATTGCATGATAATTATAAGAATCAATCAAGAGGAGCTTAGAAAGGCTTGGGAAGAGAGAATGGATAAGCAATTCACAGAGACAGTGGGGGATATATGTATATCTCCGAAATATGCAACAAAGTCTAGAAGATTTAGGATCTTTGCCTAAAAGTGTTTACTTAGGTATTTTTATACCCAAAGTAGACTCCAAAGAATTTTTCCTCAGGTGGATAGCAAATGGTGGAGGTGTGACGGGCAAGAAAGAGGTAGCTGGGAACATATTTTTGGGAGTGTAATGAGCTGGCAGACTTTAGGGTTTCCCTGCAGACCGCTCTGTTGGAGATGCTAAATTAGCAGATTGGACTGACTGGGGAGATGATTATTTTGAGTTATGCTACAGAATTGGAATTGCCTAGATATAGAAAAGCCTTGCTGAGTCTAATTATGATGGCTTACAAAAAAGCAATTACTAGAAAATGGAATCTAAGTCTAGACCAACTTTAACTAATAGTAGTGAATATAGTAACAGAGGTAAAACAACTGGAATTGGAATCTTTAGAAAAGAGAAGGCACAAACTACATAGGAAAAAATGTGAATTGCGGGAACAGTGTATGCAGAGGAGGAATGAGGTTAAGAGGCAGGATTTGAATGAGCCATATAATGCTTAACTGACATAGTCTGGATGGTTTATAAGTGATGTATAATGTTTGCAACTACAGTTGTTTCAATGGTGTCTGTGATGTAAACTGTTTGCAACTAAGGTGGTATCATTTTGTTTGTTTTTCGTTTATATTAATAGAAGATTGCCTTTGTCATATGTGAAATTTTAAAAAAGATGTTTGGGAAAAAAAAAGAAAAGCTGGCTTTATTTGCAGATGATATTATTTTGTACCTGATAAAACCAGTAAAGAGCATTTCAGTGTTGTCTTTTTGGAATGCAAAATTAATAAAGACAAAACAAAGGCAATAGTTGTAATCTATGCACCCACACATGAATTGGTTCAGCAATGCCCATATTTATGTGGACGTGATAAAATGAAGTACTTAGGAGTATGTGTTAAAAAGGATTATTTTATGGCAGCCAAGGATATGTTGGAAGAGACTAAACAAAAGATAGTAAACGAACTGAGAATGGGAAGCTCTGTTTTATGGATATGATTTGCAAGATACAAGCAGTGAAAATGTTTTTAGTCCTTTTAGTTTTATACACAAGTCAGGCATATTTTTATTGACCAGAGGGGAAGTTGAGGATAGCAATTAAGAGTTGAAGGATTTTATCTGGGAGGGGAAGAGGGCAAAAGTAAAGTGGGATAAGTTGATCCTCCCAATAGAACTAGGGCGATTGTTTGAAGGGGTTTTTACAGAGCTACACAGTTAAGGCTCCTATATATAGCACAAGCAGAAGCCAGTAATTCAGAGTGGAAAGGGATGATGATGAAATGGGCGGGGTCAAGATATAAGGAGAGACTGGGATTTTGAATGCAGATCCTTAAGGAGAATAACAATAACTGTACAGAATGGTGTATTCATAATGTAACTGAAGGTATTCTAAGGACTAAGCCAACATGGGAATGGAGAAAGGAGATTCTGCTGATAGGGTTGACTGCATTTAGGGATGTAGACAGCTGGCAAGAAGGAGCTGGCATTTACTGCAGAAAACTGGCAAAGGAACCAAGGTACTGGGAACAAATAATTAGATAGGGAAAGGTAATAGAATGGTAAGAGGCCAAGAATTTATTTGGACTGTAGTCGAGAGATTGCTTTCCCTATCAAGGACTGATATCAGAGTATAGGCAGAGAGAAAGGAATAGAGGATCCTATGTGAAAGACTAGCACTGTTTGAATTTTTAGTAGAATCTAGAACAGATGCCACTGTTAAAAAGGAGATAATTAGTAGAGCATATAAATATTGCCAGATAACTGTAGGAATCAATCAGAAGAGGTTAGAAAGGATTGGGAAGAGAGACTGGATTCAGAGAAACAACGGGAGGATATATGTATGGTTCCCAAATATGCAACAAAGTCTCGAAGATTTAGGATCTTTGCTTGGAGTGTTTGCATAGGTATTTTTATACCCTAAGCAGATTCCGAAGAAGTTTCTTCAGGTGGATTTACAAATGTTGGAAGTGTGATGGAGAAGAAAGTGGTAATTGGTAACATTTTATGGCGGTGTAATGAGTTGGCAAACTTTAAAAATTCCCTGCAGACTACTATATCAGAAGTACCAGGTGGTCAAATTGGTGCAACTAAGGAAATTATTTTTTTTTGAGCTGGGATACAGAATCGGAATTGCTAGACATAGTAAGGCCTTACTGAGTTTGATTCTGGTGGCTGCCATAAAAAGCAATTACTTGAAAATGCTTCTAATATGGTTAGTTTAGATTGATTATAGTAAAATAAATAAAAGAACTGGAAGTTGGATCCTTAAAAAAGGGTAGGAGCAAATTACATAGAAAAAAATGGGACTTGTGGGATAATACATACAGACTAATGTTTTGGAGGAGGAATGAGGTTTAAGGGAAGGAAGAAGTTGAATGAGCTATCTAATATTTGAAGTACAATTACTGTATAGAAGATTATATGCAATGTATAATGTTTGCAACTGAAAATATCAGTATGGTTTGTTTTCATTTATATAAATGTATGATTGCTTATGTCATAAATGATAATTTAATAAGGATGTTTCTTAAAGAAAAAAAGTCATTTGCTGCACAATTACTGGACTGTTCCATTCACTCTGGATATGTCAGACCATGGGCATTGTCGAGACCCAAAAGCCTCAGGTAGCCCTATTGAGTGACCCACGTTCTGCTGAGACCTCACCAGAAGCCTCCTGCTGATAAGGTTCCCAGGAAGAAGCTTTGCAAGAGGAGGCATTTAGAATCCCCACAGGAGTCTATCACATCAGACACTGACTTAGAGGAGTCAGAAAGGTCCCCATGGTCCCCTTTGGAGAATATCTCCTTTGCTGATATCCTAGAGATCCTAAGATAGAGGAGTGGCTGGCAGTCCGTTAGCCCTACTGATAATGAGTCGGTGCTTCTGAACGCTTTTGGGTCTCAACCCTCCACCTCTTGGGTGACTCCACCCTTCGATGAATTAATGGATTTAGTTGCTCGAAGGGCCCTGATACTGTGGAACCTGTCCCTCGGAGGCCCAACAAGTTTATTACATCGCCACAGGACAAGTTGTTTCTTACTAAAGAAGTGCCAGTTGATGCCATGGTGGTGGTGGCGGCGGCCATCAAGAAAGAGATGTCTGAAACCTCTTCTACTTTCCATCCTCCTAATAGAGATTCCAGGATTATGGACAGGTATGGGAAACGCATTTTTAGTTCAGCGACTTTTGCTATGAAATCGCTCAACTATTTGACACACTTTACCAGACTTCAGAGAGATCTCCTTAAAGAGCTTGGAGGTACTCTACAGAGTACTGCAGCTGAGGGCATTCCCAATAAGGTGACATCTCAGCTCAATACCCTTAACTCTATAGTTAACTCGTCCATGCGTCTCATTTCGTATGCAGCTGATGGTATGAGCCGGGCAGCGGGTTCAGCAGTAGCTCTTCGGAGACATTCCTGGATGCACTTATGCTCCTTTGCAGAAGTCTTCCAAGTCTTCCTTTGTCAATACCCCCATTCGATGGCTCATCCCTTTTCGGGCCTAAAGTCAAGGAGACCCTCACTAGGTGTGAACAAGATGGGAAGACTCTTTCTGCTGTGCAAGTCTGTTTTTCCACACCTACTAGACCTTACCCCAAAGGGCAAAAGGGAGGAAAAATGTGGTTCTGCAAGTCCCAAGGAATTTTTCAGAATACACGCAGTGAACCCCCCTCCAGGGGCAGAGGAGGGAGCAGTAATGGAAGACACCGCCCAGGTGGCAGAGGGTGTCCGCAAAACCAGGGTGACAGAGATCAGTTCTTTGGCAAGCCCTATCAGCGCTCCTGAAAGGAGGCTCGACTGTCCTGCACTGGAGGCAGTCGGGGGTTGCTTGTCTTTATTATTTTTTCCTAGTTTGTCTTTGTATCCAGACGCCTGGCTAAAAATTACAAAAGACTCCTGGGTACAAAGCATTATTTCCAGAGGATATGTCATTCCTTTCACAGAACCACCCTCTGTACGAAAGAAAATCCCAGACATTCCACCCAGTCTCAGGGATCAAGCAACCATAGAGATTCAAAGGTTGCTAGAAAGAGTCATCCAACCAGTCCTGGCAGACCAGATAGGATCCGGAACCTACTCAAGATTCTTTTTAGTTCAAAAGAAAATGGGGGGACTGCAGGCCCATCTTGGACCTCGGCAAACTCAACACTTTTGTAAAGAAAGAGAAGTTCCGGATGGTCATGCTTCAGTTGATTCTTCCGTTTCTAGGAACGGTCAATTGGATGTGCTCTGTAGATCTCAAGGATGCGTACTATCATATCAAAATGGCCAGAGCATCCAAAGATCACCTGCGTTTCCGGCTGGGAGCCAGTCATTATCAGTTCCGAGCACTGCCCTTTGGCCTCACAACAGCCCCCAGAGTGTTTACCAAATGCATGGCAGTGGTTATGGCTCACCTAAGGTGTCCAGGATTCTGAGTGTTTCTGTACCTAGTTGACTGGCTCCTCATGCCACCAGGCATCAACTAGTTCAATCCAGGAACCTCACTCTAATTCTGTGTTCTCAGTTAGGAATTACTATAAATTTCAACAAGTCTGTGTTGTTACCATCGCAGCATATTTCCTTTATCAGAGCAGATTTAGACACCACCACTACCAGGGTAAAACTACCCCTGGAAAGAATAGTCACACTTCAGCAGCAGGCATCAGACATTCTGGCACACAACAAAGTACCAGCCTCTCAAGTTTTAAAACTACTAGGTACTATGGCAGCAACTCTCATAGCAGTTCCTCTAGGGTGCATGCACATGAGAATACTTCAGTGGTTTCACCCAGTGGTTTTACCAACAACTTCCAATGTCATTCTTGATAATCATTACAGATTCATGCAAAAAGGATCCACAATGGTGGTTGACCAGCCACCATGTAACAGTAGGTCGCCCATTTATTCTCCAAGTCTTATTCCCTGTGTTGAAAGGCACTAAGAGTCTGGCAGTGGGCTGTATCCACCGGGCGCTTTCTGGTAGAGACGCACATCCGGGGAACTGCAATGCGATAGCAGACAAACTAAGCAGAGCCGTTCTGATGCCGCACGAGTGGTCCCTCAAAGACGAGGTAGTGGAGATGATTTTCCACAGATGGGGCCAGCCTTGCTGTGATCTGTTTGCATCCCCCATGAATGCCAAATGTAGAAGCTACTTTGCCCTGAATTCCCCACCAGGGGAAAACCAAAGGGATTCTCTCGTCCATGTTTGGCCCCTGGGACGACTTTATGCATTTCCACCCATTCCCCTGATTGCAAAATTTCTACAGAAAGCCAAAGCCTTGGGGAGGACTGTAATTCTGATAGCCCCTTATTGACCTCGACAAATTTGGTTCCCTTTCCTTCGACTCTATGAACTAGAGGAACCTTGGATTCTGGACCCAGTTCCAGATCTGCTGACACATTCGTCAGGGGCTCTTCATCCTTCTCTTCACTCCCTCAAATTGACACCTTGGCTGCTCCGATTTCCAACATAGCCAGGTCCCACAATCTTTTCTCGGAAGTCCAGCATATCCTTGTGACCTCACACAAAGCCTCAACCAGAAAGCTATACACCAGCAAGTGGAAGCGGTTTGCTTTCTGGGCTTCTCAAAATGATATTGACCCGTACGTCACCCCAATTGCTAGCATATTAGAGTTGTTGACTAAACTTTTTAATGAAGGTGCTGTGGCAGCTGCCATATGTGTTCAATTAGCTGCAATTTCAAATTTTCACCTCGAATCGGAAGGTTCTACTCTTGTGTTTCACAGGTTATGTAGAGCCTTTTTAAAAGGAATGATGCATCTCTGACCACTGGTTAGAGGAATGATGCATCTCAGACCACCGGTTAGACAACCTTTCACTCCCTGGAACCTAAATTTGTTTCTATCTAGGATTATTCTTCCTCCATTTTAGTCTGCATCTTCCTGCCAACTAAAATTCCTGTCTTGGAAAACCATTTTCTTGGTGGCCATTACATTAGCACGTAGTGTGTCTGAACTTCAGGCCTTATCTATTAAAACCCCCTTACTTGATTTTTCACCCTGACAGTGTGTCGCTCTGGACTAACCCTTCCTTCCTTCCTTTCTTCCAAAGGTATGTTCAGAGGCTAATTTAAATCAAACTATTGAACTCCCGACTTTCTTCAGTAACTATTTCAACAAGTTGGAGTATATGTTGCGTAAACCTGATGTTCACAGACAACTCAGATTTTATTTGGATAGAACCAAAGAATTTAGAAAATCAGAACAACTTTTTGTCTCTCATTCTGATACCAAGAAAGGGCTACTGGTGTCAAAAGTCACTCTTTCCAAGTGGTTGACTGATTGTATAAAACTCACATATTCTTCAGTGAATAAACCGTTGGAACATAACGTGAAGGCGCATTCCACAAGGGCTGTTTCTACTTCTTCAGCTTACATGGCTAGACTGCCGTTAGACGCAATATGTGCAGCTGCCACTTGGTGAAAGCCACATTCCTTCATTATGCATTACAAAGTACATAAGGCCTACAGGGACAGGGCTTCCTTTGGTTCCACTGTCCTCAGGAATATACTCCCGTGAGCCACCCAGGATGAATGGTGCTTGGAATGCTACCCATTTGAAAGAATGAAAGACGAGCTTGAACAACTTCACATAAAGACGTTATGTACTTACCATGACATTCCATGCAAGTTGTTCATCTCACTTCATTCTTACATTTCCTCCCACCTACCCCCTCCAGGCTTCTCGAAGAATGAGTAATAGATTTGGGGTCTGATGGTTCTTTGTGTAGTTTTCCTTTCTCTGGCTGGAGTAATGTTCATGTTTTTCTTATGTTGTATATGTTGGGATCAGCAAACTAGATCTGAAGTGAGGCAGAGAGTATTATGGGACAGAGACTTGGCCTTGAGCTACTCGAAAAACTTGAGCTTGTGAAAGCTGCCGACTCGGAGCCGAGGGATCGGCTCCAAACCCATTTGTAAGAATGAAGGTGAGATGAACAACTCACATGGAACGTTATGGTAAGTACTTCACTTCTTTTTTTTTCCTTAACTCCTGAGCACTTGTCAGATAAGTTAATTAATACTTATTTTTAAATAGTCTAGCTTATTTTTTAAACTTTCCCATATTTCCATTACTTATCGTACTTGAAAGTACCTTATATCTACTATTGATGGTAATTAATTTTTCCTTTTCTTTGACCTTTGTACTGACCATACTTCGTAATTACTAGTATTTACCTTTCCCTACTTTTAGTGTAGACTGTTGCTGGTTGTTTTTTTTCCCTTTCTGCTTTCCTTAAAAAAAAAAAAAAAAAAATATATATATGTATATATATACACACACACACACACACACACACACACACACATACCTTTAACTGTCGTTAGGTAAATCTTATAGTTTGTGGATTTTGTTAAATTTTGGTAGTTATGGTGGAAAAAGGCCCTGCAGGATTTAAAAAATGTGTTGAGTGGGCATAAACTTCCCTTATCCAATGCCCACACAATGTGTGTGTGTTGTCTGGGACTATTTCATCTCCAGGACTGCTCTATTTGCCATGGATTCAAACTTAGGACTTTGGTTAAACATAAAAATAGGCTTATTTTAAAGGGCTTGTTACCCTCAGCATTTGAAGAAGCTATATCTGGAGGTAAACCTCCTAAAACAAAACCCTTCAATTTCTTCCATGGCTTCAGAGCCATCCATAAAGAGAGCAAAAAGGGATCCAACCTCACCCTCAGATCCGACAAAGAAAAAAATTGTTGATCCGACTTCCTTGGATCCAAGAAAAGCCATATAGGATATGACAGCTTCTAGTCCTTCTATTTTAATTCCAGTACCCCGAACTAGATATTCACCTTCTGAGGATCCGGTATCCTCAAGGATGCCCTCCCCCTTTTTGGAAAGACCTAAGTTCCCTTTTATTATCTCCACTCGTTCTAACACAAATTTGACAGAGGAAGATGTGGAAAGTATGGTGAGGAAGATTCTCTCAGCACAGGGTCAGATGGGTGTATTACCGGATCCTACCCCTTTGGGTCAGGAGGTCCGTTCTTCTACTACATACTCACAAGTTCCTTCTCAGACTCCTTTAGCTGTCTCAGAGTCTATGGATATGTGCTGTCCATCTCTCTCTGGCTCAAATCCAAAGATTGCAATATCCTCGGATCTGAAGCTTACTCTGAGAGCTCCGGTACCTTTGGATCCAGAGAGCTGTTGGATCTGAAGTGTTGGAGTTGACTCTGAAGCTTTTACAGCCATCTCTGTGCCTTGGAGCCTCAGCATTGGATAACTCATCTCTGGCTTCCAACTTGGAGAGATTGCCTTTGGAGCAGGGGAGATCAGCAGTCCAAAAGCTTCTTTTCGAATCCAAGGTCTTCCCTTTCTCTGGGGAGGTTTGCCTTTGTGGCTGTGAAGAGGGTTTTATATGCCTCGGTAGAACGGACAGAGCCAACCCCCTCAGATCTTACATCATTTATCTTGCTACCTCTATGATCAGAGCCTCATCACTACTTGCACAGGGACAGCCAGTCCAACCCCCGAGGCTTCCCAATAAGGTATCTCCATTTCTTCCAATTCCTCTCCAGAGCATCCCACTGAGGAGGTCCTTCGGAAGAAGATGTGTAAGAGGAAGCACTTGGACTCCCCATAGAAGTCCATCACCAAAGATACAGACTTTAATGAAGGTGAAGGATCATCACGTTCACCTCCTGAAGTCTCATTTGGAGACATCCTTGAGATCCTAAAGCAGAGAGGTGGCTGGATGGTCAGCAACCTTTCATCCAAGGAGTCTGTGCTCCTGAAGGTTTTTGATACTGGCCCGTCTACCTCCTGGGTTACTTTGCCCAACGACAAGCTAATTGAGTTAATCTCTCAGTAGGCATGGAAGGAACTTGACATGGTTGAACCAATACCTCGGAGACTGGACAAGATTATGGCACCACCTTTGGTCAAAATATTTTTGGGATAAGGGTGCACCCGTTGATGCCATGGTCATGTTGGCGACCACCAAAAATGAACTTGCCATGGAGAGAGTTCCACTCTTCATCTTCCTGACATGGAGTCTAGAGAAATGGACAGATTTGGGAAGCATGTCTATGCTTCAGCGACCTTTGTCTTAAGGCTGCTGAATTATTTGGCACATTTTAGACGATTGCAGAGGGATTTGATTAAGGAACTATCAAGCACCCTCTCAGGATCAGTCTCTGCAGAGGTCCACTCATCCATGACTTCTGAGTTGGCTACCCTGCAGTCTATTTTGAATTCATCCATGAGGCTCATTTCAAACATAGCTGAAGGAATATCAAGGGCAGTGGGTTCAGGCATTTCCATCAGGAGACATGCCTAGATGCACTTATATGATTTTGTGGAGCCCTTCAAGTCGTCGTTTGTCAGTGCTCATTTTGACAGCACTTCTTTGTTTGGCCCCCACATTATCCATGTGTGAGAACGATAGAAGACCTTGTCTGCCATGAGCACACATTTTTTGACCCCTCAAAGCTCCTTTTATAGGAATCAATAAGGTGGTCAGAAGATGTGCTTCATGAAATCCCAGGGTCCTTTCTAGGGCACATGTGGAGGTATTTCCCCCAGGGGCAGAGGAGGGAACTCCAGTGGTCGATGCCACCCCTGTGGCAGAGGTGGCCCGCAAAACCAGGGGGTCCAGAGATTTTCTTTGACAGGCCTTACCAATGATCTTGAAGGAGGCCTGATCGCCCATCTCTGAAGGCAATCGGGGGTTGATTATCCCTGCTCCAAAAAGCCTGGCTAGTCATAATAAAAGATACTTGTGTTGTTGTGTCTTTTGGCTTGTCCCGGTTAGGGGTCGCCACAGTGGAACTCCGGTCCACTAATGATTGGCAGTAGATTTTTACGTGCCGAGTTGCCAGCCCTGACGCACAACCTTCAATGAAGGTACGCCCATTCACGCATGTCTCCACACAGAAGACGCTCTAGCTGAGAATTGAACAGGACGTCTATCTGTGAGGCGACAACGCTACCGCAACACCACCACCACAGTATAATAAAAGATACTTGCATGCAGAGGATTATTTCCAGATGTTATATGATACCCTTTTTCCTTCTACCTCCAATCTCAAGAAGAATCCCCAATATTCACCCAGTCAGAGGGACCAGAAAGCAATTAAAATACAAAAGTTGCTAGAATAAAGAATTATCCAACAGGTTCTACCAGACCAGATAGAATTCAGAACTTACTCAAGGTGCTTTTTAGTGCCAGGGGACTGGAGACCAATTTTGGATCTCAGCAAATTGAACAAAACAATTCAACACACAAAGTTTCAGATGGTCACAGTTCAGTCCATATTTCTTTTTCTAGGCAAGGACGACTGGATATGCTTGACAGACCTTCAGGATGTGTGCTATCGCATAAAAATGAACTGACACTTCAGAAGGGATTTATGCCTCTGGCTTGGAGCCAGTCACTACCAGTTCTGAGCACTGCCCTTTGGCCTCACCACAGCCACCAGGGTATTCAACAAATGCATGGCAGTGGTGGCAGCTCACTTGAGACTGCAGGGATTCTAACAGTTTCCATAGACAACTGCCCCATTACTTCCCTGACCAGGCATTTACTAATAAAAGAAAGAGATTGGGTGCTCCAGACTTGCTCCCTTTTGGGGATAACTGTAAACTACAGCAAGTCTCAGTTACAGTCGTCTCACACTTTGGAATTCATAGGAGCAATTTTCAACACGGTTTTATTGACAGCTTCTTGTTCTCTCTCAAGAGTGCAGACTGTCAAGATTCCAGGTCAGCAAAATAATTCACAGTACCACAATTTCAGCTCATTTGATCCTTAATTCCTCAGGGTCAATGTCGGAACCATAAATGTAGGTCCTCTAGCAAGATTTCTTATCATAGCTGTTCAATGGGTATTAGCAACACAATGTCAGCTCAAATAAGAATCACTCAGGCATACAAAAGATACCTTTGGTAGTGGATCCAGTCAGATAAAATTCTGCAAGGTCGCCCTTTCGTTTTTGCTCAGCCCAAGCCTGTAGTGACCACGGACATTTCCCATATTGGTTAGGGGCACTTCCTGGGGAAGATGGTCCAAGGCACTTGGTCCCTCAGAGACCAATATGCATATCAATGTCCTGGAAATGTGAGTTGTGCTCTTAGTGTTGCAGGCTTTTCAAGACTTTCTCCCTTTTGGGAGAATTGCGATCCAGATGGACAACGTTCTCAGTAGTTTGGTACATCAAAAAACAAGAGGGAAACCAGGTCTTACCCCTTGTGTTGAAAAGGCCTCAGCGTATGGCAGTGGGCAATCTCTTCCAACCACTTTCTGATAGTAATGCACATTCCAGTTAAGTCCATCATGATAGCAGACAAATTGAGTAGGTCTATTCTACTACTTCACCAGTGGTATCTCAATTTGAAAGTGATGAACATGATTTTCCATCAATGGGACCAGCTTTGCTGTGATCTTTTTTCTTCTCCTCTTAACAACAAATCCAGAAACTGCTTCACCCTGATTCCCCCCACTGGGGAGAAATCACTCCATGACTGGCCAGACGGTCTCCTTTATAATTACCCACCAACTCCCCTAATGCCAAAATTTCTGCATAAAGCTGTCCGGTTGAAGAGCAAAGCCATCCTCATTGCAACTTACTGGCCTCGACCAATTTGGTTTCCTTTCCTTTAGCCTCGACTACTTCACCCACCTTGGATTCTGGATCTGATTCCAGACCTCCTGTCTCACCCAACAGGCATGATTTATCCAGATATCTCAAACCTTAGGCTAACAGTGTGGTTTCTCCAGTTCCGTTAACAGCCAGAAAACTGATGCTGTCTTCCCCTGTTTGTCATATACTTTTATCTTCCCTTAAGGCTTTGGCAAGAAAACTTTATAGGAGTAAATGGAAAAGGTTTGTTTTTTGGGCACATCAGAAACACATTGACACTTTCTCAGCTCCAGTACAAAGTATCCTTGATTTTTTTAGCAACAATTTTTAATGAAGGAGCTAGCTCTTCAGTGACTAGAGTTCAATTAGCAGCAATTTTCAATGTCCATTTTGGGTTTGAAAATTCTTCACTGGCTTTCATCTAAGCTTTATAAGGCCTTTTTTTTGTTTGAGAGGCAGTCTCATGGTGAGGCTTCCCTATAAAGATCCTATTCCACCATGGGATTTGTATTTGGTACTGCGGGCCTTAATCCACTCTCCTTTTGAGCCATCAGCAAAATGTGACCTTAAATTTCTAACCTGGAAATCTATTTTTCTAGTGGCCATTACCTCTGATAAAAGAATTTCAGAATTCAAACATTGTCCTGTAAACCTCCCTACTTGATTTCCCTCAAGGCAGAATATTATGTACCAGTCTTGCTTTATTTCCTAAGGTGGTGTCAAAATCCAATATTAACCAGTCCATTAATCTCCCAGTCTTCTTTCCTAAATTTACAAACCAAGGAGAATATCTCCCAGTCTTCTTTCCTAAATTTACAAACCAAGGAGAGTATATGTTGCATTTATTGGATGTCCACAGAGAATTACATTTTTACTTGTATAGAACAAAAGAAATTAGGAAGACAGATCAATTATTTGTTTCTTTTGCAGATTCTAAATTGGGCAAATCAGTTGCAAAGGCAACTCTAGCCAGATGGCTGACAGACAACAAATTGGGTCTATCCTTACCAAGACCTTTAAGAGCTCATTCAACTCAGTCCATGGCTACGTCTTAAGTGTTTCTATTTAGAGCGTCCATAGATTACATATGTGCGGCTGCAATTTGGGCCAATCCTCAGACCTTTATTACTCATTACAAACTGGATCTGGTTTTGAGGAGAGGAGCAGCCTTTGGCTCAGCTGAGCTCAGGAATATCCTTCCTTAGAGTTCACTTGGTATTTTAGGTAGCTGGGGACTCTGTCCTAACAGTTGAGAATAGAATGAAAATTGACAACATCAGGTAAGTTGTGTACTCACCATAACTTTCCATCTGTGTTGTCCATTTTCTTTATTCCTCAGTTCCCCACTCACTAATCCCCATCAGTTTTCACAATTGACTTCTGGAAGAATGAGAAATGAGAATTATAAGGACACCACTGTCCTTCATGTTGAGCTCCAGATATGACTTCTTCTGTTACGATTTTTATAGTTGTGCTTCCTACTTTGATATGTCAAACAACAAACAAGATCTGAGGTATGGTAAGGGTTGGTGCATTGTGGGTAAGGGAGGAGCTTGAAAGATTTTTGGTGGCCACAAGCTAAAGTATCGGCCAGGCTGGATCTAAGGATCGGATCCAAACCCAGTGGTTGAGGAAGAATGAAAATGGACAACACAGATGAAACGTTATGGTGAGTACAGAACTTCTTTTAATAACCATAGGATTGGAAAGGTCAGTCTAACACCAATCAGGATAGGCTAATTCAAGCACTAAAAGAGAAGATGTTCTTTGTGTTTCACTGTTGCAGTTATAACATTTGGGTTATCTGCTTGCAGTAGTCCTCAGTCGGCCTGATTATCAAAGTCTTGGGTCCTGCGTCGGTTGCTGTCTCATCTTCCATGACATCAGGTAGTCAGGGGTATAAAGCATGCAGCCGATGCCATTACATCAGTCTTTCTTGCCGTGCGGTGCCCGAAGCAGAAGCAGTTTGCAAGTGCTGGTCGGCCAACTCCTGAAAGTTTTGTTTTCAAGTTTCGGAACCGAAGTCTTCAACTAAAGCTAAGTACCGTTGGGGAAACTTTTTCTTGCTCTAAACAAATGTGGTTTTGCTTCACTAGAGGCATGCAGAGTTGCTGTCACTGAGTCTGTACTTAGAAGGCATACTTGGCTTAAGGAGCAATCTTTGCCAGATCATGTTAAAGCTAAATTGCTGGATGCTCCCTTAAATCAGGACCGCCTGTTTGGCAACAGAGTGGAAGTTGTTTTTAAAAAGATGGAGAAAAAAGCTAAATCTATGCAAACTGTTAAAGATTTCCTACAAGTACAGCCTCCAAGATTTAGTAGGCATTGGCCCTCTAAGAATTGGTCTTTTCCTGCCTCTTCCAGGCCTTCTCAGTCCAAACCCAGAACCAGCAGAACACCCAGGCTTCAATCCCAGGGTACGCACAGGACTTAAGCAGTGGAGGGCTCCCACTTAGAAATCAGGGAGTAGTAAGACTCCCCCCCCCATGGTAAACTGTCTCAATGACTTAACTTTAAATCTTCCAAGCACTTCTCAACTGACTGCTCCTTTAGGGGGAAAGATTGCTCTGCAGGCAAAAAACTGGGAACTCATTACCCAGGACAAATGGGTTTTAAATATAGATTCCCAAGGATACAGATTTCACTTCCACACGTTACCAACCCCAAACGTTTGGCCAGATCTACCCCCAAATCAGTGGGCAGAGGCTCAAAAGCAAGTACTCTCTCTCTTAAGCATAAAGGCTATTCAGACTGTACCAGAAGAGGAAAAGGGACAAGGTTTCTACTCAAGACTTTTCCTAGTACCCAGAAAAGACAACTCATGGTGTCCTATCCTGGACCTTTCTATCTTAAACACCTTTTTGGTGATTCCAAAATTCAAGATGCTAACTCTTCACCAGTTACTTCCTATGCTAGGCAAATATGCCTGGTTGGCAACACTGGATTTAAAGGAAGCCTACCTGCACATCCCAATCAGGGAATCTTGCAGAAGATACCTATGCTTCAAAGCAGGCTACATGTACTATCAGTTCTCTACACTGCCCTTTGGCTTATCTACTGCACCCAGGGTATTCACAAAGTGCCTAGCTTCAGTCATTGCATTTTGCAGGCAAAGAAATATCCAAATATACCCATACCTGGACGATTGTCTAATTCAGGCAAAAAGCCAAGCATACTTTTGAATCATCTGGCATTTGTACAAAAGGTGCTAACTTGTCTGGGGTACACCATAAATGAAAAGAAATCACATCTGGTACCCTGTCAACAAACTATATTCCTGGGAGCAAGCTTGAAAACAACTTCCCAGACGGCTTTCCTCACGCCAGAGAAACAGATTCATTTGACAACTTACTTCAAACTAATGGCCACAAAAGCAAGGTAAATACTGCAAGCCTTGGGGCTCATGGCCTCCTGCATTCTACTAATTCCATATGCAACACTGCATATGAGGAAAATACAATGGTATCTAAAAAGCCTATGGTGCCAACATTCTCAGGATCTAGAAGCAATGATTCCTATCATACCTTGCCTACGGTTAGAGTTCCTTTGGTGGACAGAGGCCTGCCACCAAAACAAGGGACTACCATTCAATCTACCCCCTGCCACCCAAACTAACAACAGATGCATTAGACTATACATGGGGGGATCACCTGGCAAGAAAGTGCATTCAGGGCAAATGGAACCCAAGTCAAATGCACCTGCATATCAATCAAAAAGAAATGTTAGTTGTACAGAATGCTATGACAGCCTTCAAGGACCACTTTCTTCCAGGACAATTAGCAGTTAAGATGGACAACACCACTGTTATGTGGTACATAAACAAGCAGGGGGGGGGTGCCCATTCTTACCCCCTCTGCAGACGAGCCATGGCTCTGTGGAACACAGCCTTGAGCTACCAAGTGCATCTACAGGCTCAATTCCTGCCAGGAAAACTAAATACACTGGCAGATGAACTAAGCAGAAATCTCATGGACCCACATGAGTGGAAACTGGAACCAAATACTTTCAACATGTTGATAAATAAATGGGGGAGCCCAGATATAGACCTGTTTGCCTCCCCCCCCCAGAACTACCAATTGGACAAATTCTGCACAAGAACTCCCGACAAACAAGCTTGGAAAGTGGATGCTCTGTCCTTCAGCTGGAAAAATCTATCAGTTTATGCCTTTCCTCCTCTGCCTCTCCTCTCAAAAGTACTACTAAAAATCAAACAGGACAAACCAAGGACAATACTGATTGCACCAGACTGGCCACACCAACACTGGTATCCCCTCTTGCGCAGTTTGTCACTGCTGGCTCCATGGCACCTGCCTCAGACCTCTACCCTGCTGTCACAGCAGGAGAGCCAGATTCTGCATCCTTAGCTTCAAACCCTGAACCTGGCAGCCTGGCTAATTACCTAATCTCTCCGTTACCATCCATCAGTAAACAAGTGCTGGATGTCATTTTGGAGGCAAGGAGGCCTAGTACTAGAAAATCTTATGCTGAAAAATGGAAAAGATTCTGTGCCTGGAACCAAACTTAAGGGATGGGGCACAGCAGTGCCCAATTTACCTCATATTCTTCAATACTTAACTGAGATGCTTCACAAGGGCCTTTCTTTTTCCTCCATCAAAATTCACGCCTCAGCCATTTCAGCTCGTTACAGTACAGAACCACCCCTCTTCTCTCATCCACTGCTCAAGCAGTTCCTCAGAGGGGCCAAAAACTTAAGACCACCCAGGAGAGCCCCAACTCCAGCCTGGGACCTTAACTTTGTTTTGGAAATCTCACTCTTCCTCCTTTTGAGCCAGCTGCAAGTGCAAAGTTAAAATTTCTTTCTTGGAAAACAGCCTTCCTTTTAGCAATCACTTCAGCAAGAAGGACATCTGAATTACAGGCCCTTATGGCAGTGGAGCCTTTCATCATCTTTCGGTGCGGACAGGGTGTCCCTCAGGACAAATCCCTTCTTCATGCCCAAGGTGGTGTCCAGTGTGGCTCTTAATCAGTCCATTCATTTGTCAACCTTCTTTTCTAATCCACAGAACAAAGGGGAATGGATACTACACTCCTTAGATGTGCACAGACAACGTAGATTTTACTTGGACAGGACTAAACCTCAAATGAAATCTGAACAACTGCTGGTGGCAATTACTGCAGGGGCAGTGGGGAAGGCTATTTCAAAGCAAACCATTTCTAAATGGATAGGCCATTGCATCCATTTCTGCTATAAGCACCATGGAAAACCTATCCCACAGGGGATTAGACCCCATTCAACTAGGGCTGCATCTACCTCCACAGCCTTTCTCAGAGGTGTCCCTACCAGGGACATCCTAGAAGCTGCTACTTGGAGTTCTGTACATACTTTCAACAAGCATTATCATTTACCAATTTTCTCTAAATCCAGAGCTGACTTTGCCACTGCAGTCTTGCAGGGCCTTATAGCTGGTCCTAATGCTATCTAAATTCCTTCTCCCATCCTTAGTTTTGGGAATCTACCCAAATGTCATGACTGCAACAGTGAAACATGAAGAACATAGTACAGTTGTGTACACTTACCATAAATGTAGATGTTCGCGTGTATTCAATGTTGCAGTCCTGGTTACCCTCTCTCTAGCCTCCTGACTTCTTTTGGCTATACCTCTTCTCTCTTTTACTATGCTTAAAAGCTTTTTGGTGTGTTTGCTTTTTTGTTGGAGGTATAACCTTGTGTGTGTGTGTGTGTGTGTGTGTGTGTGTGTGTGTGTGTGTGTGTGTGTGTGTGTATATACGTATATATATATATATATATATATATATATATATATATATATATATATATATATATATATATATATACACATACATACACATATTTAATTGCTTCCCATTAAGGGGGCACTTGACATCTGGGGCAAGAAAAACTGATGTAATGGCGTCGGCTGCATGCTTTATACCCCTGACTACCTGACGTCACGGAAGATGAAACAGCAACCGATGCAGGACCCAAGACTTTGATAATCAGGCTGACTGAGGGCTACTGCAAGCAGATAACCCAAATGTGATGACTGCAACAGTGAATACACTCGAACATCTACATTTATGGTAAGTGTACACAACTGTACTTTTTCTAGACTGAAAATGGCCCCCCGAGGGCAGCTAGCCTAGTACTTAGTTATGAATCTATGCATCCTTCTTTTAGTTTTACCAATTTCTGGAGTCTTTCTTACCATTGCTGTTTAACTTTCAGCATTTTTTGTTTCTCGGGAAGAAATCAAGAGAAGAATGATAAACCATATGGGAATCCACAGACTGAGTATTATGCTCAGAAGTCTAAGGGCATAACACCAACTGACCATCTTTTTGTTTTATTATGGAAGATGATCAATGAGGGCTAGTCAGTAAATACATACCTTTCAGGTGGATGGGCATTTGTTATGGACATTCTTATTGCAGATACAGCAGAATATTGAAAGGGTGGTTAGATGGTTTACTATCAAAATTTCAAAACGAACTCCGTCGACTGTACTATCGTCGAACACGGAAGTTCGTAAACGGTAATATCGATGTCAGAAAAACAATCTAGGAATGGGTTTTAACATGGGTTGAGGTAGGGGAGATGTTTGTAGTTCGGAATAACACTGAACACCTATCTCGACCCATGTTAAAACCCGTTCCTAGATTTTTTTTTACATCGATATTACCATTTTCAAACTTGCTTGTTCGACGATAGTACAGTCTTTCAGGGTAATAGCTTCCTACTTTAGCTGCCTTTCCATAAATGATTCTGGAAAGGATAACTTTGAAGCTTACACTTGAGGTGTTCAAAATATAAAGCAATGTTATTTATATTCATGCATAACTTGGATCTATGGATGAGTAATTGAAAATTTTCACTGGGAACAGAATGAAATTCCGATGGCTCAGAAAATGTATTATGATTTGTTACAGTTGGATATGCCTAAGTCTGTAGCTTTTCCCCCTGCAGTGCCTGCTATTTTGGTCCTAGCCCTCATAACCAGCCAGTTTTTCAAAGCTTAAGGGCATCTTCCATGCACTGCAACTGTCAGGAGACCAAGATGAGCTCCATGTAAAGGCACATAGAGCACAAATTATCTCAGAACTTTTTAGCTGCCAAAGAGCACTCATTTGGCTGGTCCAGAGGAACTGTCTGTTGGCTAACAATCCTTCAGGGCTGAACAGAGTAGTCTTCTTTTGGGGAACCTTCCATTGTGTAGGTATATATATATATATATCTATATATATATATATATATATATATATAGTGTTTATATTTTTATATGTATATATATATATATATATATATATATATATATATATATATATATCTTTTTTTTTTTTTTTCTGGGAATACATAATGATGTTACGTTGTCCTATCTCGCCTTTATTCTTACTGGTTGGGTTCAGAACCGATCATCTGTTCTGACTCGGCCATATACTAAAGTTGAAGACTTCCACTTGGCTCGTGGCTGAATCCCTATCCCATCATGCACTGGTGTAGTTCCCCAGATCTCATTTGCCACTTAGCAGATTGGAGAATCTTCATCTTGGCCGTGGCTAAGTGTTGAACTTTTTTCAAAGAAATTATCTTTATTCCTAGTTTTTTGCTTATATAGTTAGTTAGTTTTATAACTTCTATAGTGAGTTACTTCTCTTTCGATGTGCGTGTTCTTTACACATATTTAGCCGTTTTTGCATTTGTGGTTGGCTGTCGCTCTCTCTCGTCAGGCCTTTCTCTTCCTATCCCGTCTGAACTTCCTAACCCGTGTTTTTAGGGTTTTGTTAAACTTTTCTGTGGGAGCACTGTTTAGGTTAGAAGCGTGTCCAACTCACTGTTTCTATTCTTTCTTTTAAGCTTGTAGTTAGCTTAGCTTGTGCCCGTTTAAGTTAGAGGGCCAAGCGCTCATTTAAGATAGAGGGCAAAGCTACTTCCTTTCCCCTGCAAATCATTAAGGTGTATTGTACCTTTTTGAAAATCTTAGATGTTTTATATTAGTGTATGGTGTGCATTTACTAAATTTTTGTCAGGTTTTGTGTGTTTGGGTCAGGATACTGTTTTTCCTGGGGACAGTCAGTGGTTTGCTTACCTCAACTGTTCTGTACTTTACCTGTTGCCGACTCATCCAAGTACTGTTATCTGCCTTTGAGGTCTCTTTCTTGACCTATCTATGGAGCAACCATCTGTCTCTGTGGTTTTACCTTCCCCTGCCCACAAGAAGAAGTCAGGACAGCTCCTTTTGTGCTTCAGATACTGGTATGTGACACTGTTGTGGATACTCATTGCTCCTCAGATCATTTATCTTTTTCCTCCTGCCCCTCAGTATAGCAGATGCAGACACCAAAGACCAGGAGATAGCCACATCATTCGCAGGCAAGGGAGAACAGTTCTTGTCTGTCTCAGGGGAAAGGGCAGGTGAAGGTGAATATTCTTCACTTGGCCACGATTAGTAACCTACATCTGGGATTAGTTTACCTTCTGAGACTTGGTCTTTTTCCATGGAGATTTCTAGGAAAAGTAAACATGGTGAGAAAACATTCCAGTTTCCTATTTTTATTTCCATGGCTAGGGAAGCTTTACTGGAACTTGCTAAGGAGCTAATTTTTGCTTTTTGCTTACAATCTGTTTCTTCAAACAAGAAAAGAGGGAGGCCTCTGTCTTTCAGACCTGGAGTTTGTCAGAGAACAGGCTTTACAGGAGGATGGCTGTACTTCAGGAATTTCTTCGTAATCTCAAAATTCTGATTCTGAAGAAAGTATGGTTTCAGGTTTCCATCCTGAAGATTTTACCATTTCTGAGCCTTTATCTGAGATAACAGGTTTTTCAGTGCAAGCAGAATGAAATTCCTATAGCTCAGAAAATGTATTCTGAGGTATGGTTGAATATGCCAAACTCTGCAACTGTGCCCCCTGCAGTGCCTGATTTAGAGAATGTTTTTTGTGCTGCTAGTCAACCTTGTGCCCTAAGGAAGACTGTCATGGTTGTACAGTGTACATCAGACTAAGTAATTGTTTCCTAATTTGGCAGTAGATCCAACAGTGGTTTATTTATCTAAAATTGCTACTGCTAAACAGTTTACAGCAACTCAACCCATTCCCACTAATAAGAATGGGAAGGTATTCGATAAGCTGGGGAAGAAAATGTATTCTTGTAGTACTTTAATGCTCAGGATTTTGATCTGTCAAGCACATATGCTAAAGTTTTTATTTTTATCTTTGAGTACATGCAGAAGTTAGTGGTTAGTCTTGGGTTCAGGCACCTGGGCAGGAAGACATTTCCATGTGGTATATTTGGTTGGGAATACATGGCTGAAGTGACATTCAGCTGCAGAGAATATGGCTGTTGCAAATTCCCTGTCAGCAAAGAGAAGGACAGACTGCCATGCCCACAGCTTTAATAACAAAGTGCATGGGGGCAGAAGTGCTAATGAGTGCTGTGCTCAGTGTATAGTACATGCTGATGAACTACAACATGGAGAAAATCTTGCATGCTACTATAGTCACATTTATGATTCAGTATGCATTTTAGGCAATGTACCCTGGACACTGTGAAGAGAGTAGTGGTCCATACATACCAGTTATAAAGGCACAGCCCAAAGTGCACTGTGATTTTGCTGTCACTGACATGCCTACCATACTGTCTGTTGTGTCATGTTACTTTGGAGGTCATGAACATTATTTTCCCCATATATATTTGATTATTGAAGTTGTAGAAATGGCACCACATTCTTCCTTTTGCCCAATGGGAATTCGTAACAGCCATATTTCTCTGCAGCTGAATGTGACTCTGACCATGTGTTCCAAACCAAATTTACCATGGGGAAAAGGTCTTGTTCTTTAAGTGCTTGAACCCGGTAAGTCTTCCTTCTTCTAAAGTAAAAAAATATCTTTGAATGTTTCTGTAACATCTGCTTCTCATATTACTAAGAATATTTTCAAGTGGGCTTCAGATTCTGCTGATTCTTCCTCCAGAGTTGTTGCTTCTGTGTCAGTATTGAGTAGGTTGGCTTGGCTTCATTCTCAGAATCTTCCTGAAGATGTTAAGATAGAAATTTTAAATTCTTCCTTCGATAAAGTACTGCTTAGCCCTTCTACAGCTAACATGCTGAAGTGTGATGAAAGAGGAAAGCTGATTCAAGGAGTAACTCAGATTTTCCTAACCCTCCTTTTTCAAAGCAAATTGAAATTTACCCTTCCCCTACTCAGCTCTCTTCTTCAGTAAGCAGTTTAAGCAGGTTCCTATTACATTGTTGAATGTTGACAATGCTGAACGGCGAAAATGTCAAAAGTGCCATTCATCGAAAATTGTTTTGTGAGATTGAGGTACAGTGAGGATCAGAAATTTTGCCCTTTCCTCATTGTAGTGCGATCTCGGAGCTGGTATAATTAGCAGGGGGTTTGGGGGGTGCAGCCCCCCACAAGAACAGTTTCAATTAACGGCACTTTCAATATTTTCGCCGTTCGACATTGTCAGCATTCGACAATGTGATATAGACCCATTTAAGCAGCAAGGAGTCGTCAAACAGGACTTTAAAAATTAATGGCAAGGAGGATCCGAAAAGAAAGGATAAGCCTCAAAAGGTCTAGGACAATCCTGTCAGTCAGCATGACTATTTGACTGTTCAGGCTGTTACCCCTCCCCCCCGCAATATCTCAGTCTGTCTGAGACTTCATCTCTGTTGTGGCACCACATAGTTTTAGACAGATGGGTTTTAAGTGTCATACTGCACGGGTACACTTGGTAATTGGAAGCTTTCCCTTGTTTCCAGGGAATTCCTTCTTGCCCAGTAAATCAGGTCTCTATTTCCTCCCATTCTGCACCAGATGCTGGCAAATGGAGTCATTCCAAAGTTCAAAATGTTCTCTTCACTCCCTCTGATTACTTCTCTAGCTTTCATGGTAAAACTAGATTTAAATTATATCTATCATCACATTCCCATTGGTGAACGGCTCAAGCGTTTTTTAAAGTGTGTTTGTCTCATTCACGCTTTGAACTTTCCACTGCACCAGAGATATTCACAATATGTCAAGCCCCAGATATTGCTTATTGCAAACTTCAACATATTCACATTTTCCATGTTTGGATGATTGCCTAATTTTTGCAGTCTCTCCTACCAGCTGTCAGAAGCCTTCTACTCAGTTTGGGTTTTCAATCCAACTGCCAGAAATCTTTCATCCCTCTTCACAGAATTGTATTCCTGGGAAGAACCTTTCTTCCTCCACACAAAGTAAAAATGTTTTCAGCAGTTCTTCCTGAGTTTCTCCGATCTAAATCTCCTTTCTGAAAGAGAATTTCTCAGGGTATTTGGGTACATGGCTTTGATGATTATCGTGCTTCCCCTGTTCAGACTGCACAAGGAAAATACAATGATATCTCAGATCTGTTTGGATTAGGAATCTACACCCTTTGCATAGAAGAGGGAAATTCTGCCTGGGGTATACCAGATCTCTTGCAGTCCAGGCCTTCCATTTCCCTTCTAACCCGCCCCCTACAGTCTGTCATTTAAAAATGCATCAGACCTGCCATGTGGGGGGTTTCAAAAAGAGAAAAAGTGCAAGCTTTGTGACAGAAGCACATAAATGCCAGAGAGAAGTTAGTAGTGATCAAGTCTTTGAAAGCTTTAAATCTTCTCTGGTCTCCCCAGGACCTCTACACATTTTACATAAACAAACAAGGGGCTAGCAGATCTTTCCCTCTTTGCAAACTTGCTGTGATAGCCTGTGAGATAGCAACTCCTCTCAGTTTGACTTGTCAGGCCTCATACATTCAATCAGAGCAAATGTTTATTACTGACAAATTCATCAATACCAGGACAGAATGTCCCTCTTCCCCCACCATGAATGGAAACTTCATCCTTGGGTCTTCCAGGAATTTACCCAACTTTGGGGAACACCACAAGAAGATCTGTTTGTCTTCTTTCAGAACAGGCAACTAAAGAAATTCTGCTTCAAGGCTCTGCAAATAGGCCTGAAAGTCAGATGCTTTCTCATGTCCTTGGACAGGAATGTTCCTGTATGCATTTCTACATTTTTCAGTAATAAAAAGAGCTTTGTATGAAGACCCAGAAGAACTCTCCATAAATTCTGATGGTAACTATCTTTTAGCCTAGGCAGCGTAGGTCTTCCTTCTTTTCAGTATGAGCAAGGTCAATTACCGCAGGCCTCTCCACAGATTGGATTTACAAAAAACAGGTTGTTTGACCCACCCCAACCTGAAAACTTTTCAACTAACTTCCTGGGTGATAGAATTTTGATACTTTTTAGGCAGTTTTCTGAGGATTGCTGCAGGTATCACTGCTTCCTGCAGGCATAGCCGGTTTTAGGCACCAGCGAACCCTGCGGTCGCTGGGGCCCCCTGGTCCTGGGGGGCCCCCAACCACTGCAACTTATGTTATCTTGATATTTTGTAACATGTCTGTCAAACTAACAAAAGCTAGTACAGCAAGCTTGTATACTTAAACCAGGTAAGTAACAATAACTCGTATTTATCTCCTTCAAAATTCAAAGATCTTTAGTTACAGTAATAGTATTTTGTCAAGTAACAAGCTCTACAATTTCATTAAATATTTTACCAATGATATAATGCTCCAGCCTAGTTAAGCCCTTTTGGTGGACATCCTCTTCACTAAAATTAACAACATAGCCAGCTTTAGGTACCTGCAATAACTGTGGCTGCAGGGGGCCCCTTAATCCTCATTGACGGTGTGGGGGGCCCACAAAAGCTGCTGTTGGTTGGGGAAAAATGAGGAGAAAAAATGTATTAATTTTCAATTACACTCTTTCACCTGAACAGGACTGTAATATAACCCTGTTAGGACAAAGCTGTAATGAACATAAGCAAAGTAAGCACTAGCGAGATCAGCAGCCCAGGGTGACCGATCTCAGTGCAAACTGTGGAGTTTAAGAAGAGCTGATGCTTCTAATCTTCAGGGATGGTTTTTTTTTCAGGGCTTTTATACATACTGGCAGAACAACTGATACTATAACTCTCAACGTCTTTGCTGAAGAATTCTGTTCAGTGATAAAAATAATAGCATAATAAAGTCTCAAAATGAGGAACACATTTTATATATTACTCTAATTCACTTTAAAAAGTTAATAGAATAACACATTTTGGATCAACATGCATTTTTAGACAATAAGTGTAAAACTCTGATTACTTGATTTAGTGTGACAGAGTAAAAATTATGAGACAAAAATCAGGAATATCTGTGAAATCAGGAATAGTGATAGGTATTAATTTACTACTTACTGAGGTAAATAAAATTGTCTTATCCCTGTTACTGTTTGATGACTGCTAAACAGTAGTCACTGATCTTGTGTAGCAGTAATAGTGTTGTACAATGTACTTGTTGAAATAAGTACAAAATTAATATTGCTGTGATGTGTGTTTGTGTGTGTGTGTGTGTGTGTGTGTGTGTGTGTGTGTGTGTGTGTGTGTGTGTGTGTATGTGTGTGTGTGTGTGTTATCAATGCACACATCCAATAATGCCAGAACACACATGTTATTCTTCTGGGTATCAATAAAAAATGTAGCTAACAAGCTAACAACTGATTATATTTCAAAAGTAAGGCATAATGTATGTCATAGGCATTCGGACACTTAGGTCTTCTAGGTATTAGGTGGCCTCCACTCCCTATAAATAGATACAGGGGGCTCCCTTAATCATCATTGACTGTGGGGACCCCAAAAAGCTGTTTCTGGTTGAGGAAAAATGAGAAGAAAAAAATGCTTTCATTTTCTGACTGCACTCTTTAGCCTGGATGGAGTTATTATATTACCCTGTTAGGATAAAACTGATAATAGCCTCTGTCCTCAACCACAAACATTCTAAATCTCCTTTCTGAAAGAGAATTTCTCAGGGTATTTGGGTACATGGCTTTGATGATTATCAAGCTTCCCTGTTCAGACTGCACAAGGAAAATACAATGATATCTCAGATCTGTTTGGATTAGGAATCTACACCCTTTGCATAGAAGAGGGAAATTCTGCCTGGGGTATACCAGATCTCTTGCAGTCCAGGCCTTCCATTTCCTTCTAACCCGCCTCACAGTCTGTCATTTAAAATGCATCAGACCTGCCATGTGGGGGGTTTCAAAAAGAGAAAAAGTGCAAGCTTTGTGACAGAAGCACATAAATGCCAGAGAGAAGTTAGTAGTGATCAAGTCTTTGAAAGCTTTAAATCTTCTCTGGTCTCCCCAGGACCTCTACACATTTTACATAAACAAACAAGGGGCTAGCAGATCTTTCCCTCTTTGCAAACTTGCTGTGATAGCCTGTGAGATAGCAACTCCTCTCAGTTTGACTTGTCAGGCCTCATACATTCAATCAGAGCAAATGTTTATTACTGACAAATTCATCAATACCAGGACAGAATGTCCCTCTTCCCCCACCATGAATGGAAACTTCATCCTTGGGTCTTCCAGGAATTTACCCAACTTTGGGGAACACCACAAGAAGATCTGTTTGTCTTCTTTCAGAACAGGCAACTAAAGAAATTCTGCTTCAAGGCTCTGCAAATAGGCCTGAAAGTCAGATGCTTTCTCATGTCCTTGGACAGGAATGTTCCTGTATGCATTTCTACATTTTTCAGTAATAAAAAGAGCTTTGTATGAAGACCCAGAAGAACTCTCCATAAATTCTGATGGTAACTATCTTTTAGCCTAGGCAGCGTAGGTCTTCCTTCTTTTCAGTATGAGCAAGGTCAATTACCGCAGGCCTCTCCACAGATTGGATTTACAAAAAACAGGTTGTTTGACCCACCCCAACCTGAAAACTTTTCAACTAACTTCCTGGGTGATAGAATTTTGATACTTTTTAGGCAGTTTTCTGAGGATTGCTGCAGGTATCACTGCTTCCTGCAGGAGTATAGTCATTAGAAAAGCAGAGTTCCTGTGTATCCTGTAAGAGTATACTCATCTTTACAGGAAAATTCCCTGTATTCTTGAAACAAGAATACTCGTACTGTTTTCACACACTAATTTTTGAAGTCCTGATAACGGTGCATACATATAACTAAGGCAGCATCTACAAGCTGACATGATTTGCTAAGCTTACCAGTGAAGTGGTCAGCATGGGATATGCATAGCTGAAGTTAGAGAGTTTTAGGAAAGTTATGAAAATGACATATTTCCATATTTGCATTAATAATTGAAAAAAGTGTGTAATACTGTCTTGTTGGGGTGGTGTATTCAAGCAGTGAAATGGCAGTAAAACATGGTAGGTAATATGAATACATTCTGAGATATAAATGCTCTTTTGATAAAGCAGGTATGAGTATTACCTATATTTCATAACTACGTTCATTTTATAAAAGCTGTGTGACTTGCAGATGACAAAATAGTGCCATCTTATACAAAATATTACGACATGCAAAGTTTTCACTGATACCTGCCAACTGACACAAATGGTTTTACAGATTAATATTGTTTTGAAATAGGAAAATATCATATGCATAATTTACATATATTTGGCAATATCACAAAACAGTGGTATGGTGTCCCCTCTTACCATACATCATTGAAAAGCTCTTGAACAGCTAAGTTCTCTTGTTGATGTCTTGGATCTGTCTTTTAGACTTTCAGAGATTGGTTGACCATAACACTAGTATTTTTAGCAAACAAAATGCAGTATTTTTTTCATAAATCTGTAATATAAAATCAGCATCTAAAGACAGACCTTGGATAATAACAATAGTTTATAGCCCATTGTCTACCAGTTAGCTAACATATTTTACATTTTTTCACAACTCACATCATTTATCCAATGTTATAAATCTAACAAAGTCTGTTTTCAGGACAGGATTTTGGAGAAAAACTCTCAAGAAGCAATTGATTTCCTGGCTTAGAAGACCTCAGGAAACAAAGGTGTTAGTTGGCCTCCCAACTGTTCAGAATTAAATGAGTTAAAGGAGGCTAAGAAACTTGCTACTAGAAAATCATTAAGTGGAAAATATTGTGTAGATTGATCCAAAGCAAGAAGCAGGATCATTTTAAGGCCCATGTACCTCTGGGTCTACAGTATTTGTGTAAATTACTGCCCTCTGGCCTTTCATTCTCTGGTATCAAGATTTGCCTCTGTCATCATTGCTTGTCTGCCCGCAGATGTTCTAGGACAATCCTGTCAGTCAACTAGATTGTTCACCTTAAGTCAGTTTTTGAAAGAGGTTTCCATATCCGTCCACCTAGAAGACAGGTGACTCCTCCTTGGGATCTTAATTTTGTACTGGAGAAATGTAAACTTTTCCCTTTTGAACCTGTTCATGAGGCTGATTTGAAGTTAATGTCTTGGAAAATAGTGTTACTCATTGCTCTGGCTTTTGCAAGAAGTATTCCTGAGTTACAAGCTCTTATGGTGATTCACCCTCTCTCAGTCTTCTCAAAGGTAGTGTAACTTTGAGAACAAATCCTTCTTTTTATGCCTGAAGTTGTTTCAGAGTTTACTTTGAGCCACGCTAGTCATCTCCCTATTTTCTGTCCAGAATCAAAAAAAATAGAGGAGAAAGCATTTTACACACACACGATGTCCACAGTCAATTTAGATACTACATTGGTAGGAGAAAATCATTCAAGAGTTCTAGTCAACTGTTTATTTCCTATGAAGGTAGGAAAAGGGGACAATCACTGCTAAAACAGACCATTTCTGAATGCTTTTTTGTTAATGTCACTTTAACAGGACACCCTCCAGTTATGGTCAGCGCCCCACTCTAGCAGGGATATGGCTCTTCATTAACATTTTAAAAAGTGGTGGATTCTAGAAATACACTTAGTCATCAAGCACTACAAATTAGATGTTTTCTCTAGGTCTGCAGCAGGCTTTATTAGGACTGTTTTCTGGGGGCTCCTGGACTGTGTACCTTCTTTTTCCTCCCTTTCTTTATAAGATCTGGTATCCAACCCAAATACCTTAAGCTGCTGCAACAGAGATCAACAGTCATCTAACGATGAACATATTACAGTTGTGTAAGGAAACTTAGCATGATATTAGATGTTCGAATAGATCACTATTACAGTAGAAACGCCCTTCCTCCACCCAGTTCTTTTACTGTTTTATGTCAGAGTGTGGATATTTTTCTTTTCCCTTTCTCCGTACTTAGCTGGCAGGGCTATTGACCCCCCCCCCTTACTCTGAGGCATGAAAGCTCTGAAGGTTTGGTGCCCTAATCTCTTATTTTATACTGCTGTCCTCGAGTTGTTCATCAGTTAGGGCACATGGATGGTGCCCAAAGGCTTTGGAAGCTGGCCGGTTGTCCAGTCATTGGCAGAATATGATCTGTATAGTTTAGGCTACTTGCAACAGTGATCTATTTGAACATTTGATGCCATGGCAAGTTTATTTACAAAACTACTTTCCTGAATTTTGATTTGGAGATGAGAGGAAACATATGCTGAAAAGCAAAGGACCCAGAATCGAATCCTACAGTACCCTCGCTGGTTAATTTCATGCTCCTTGAAGATGTGCCTGCCACTCTCACAGTGTGCATTCTATCCTGCATCCAATTAGCTATCCATCTAACTACATAGAGATTATCTTTTCACACTTTTTTTAAAATTACTGATGAGTTCTAATTTATTTATTTATTTATTATCATTTCACATCTTCTGTCTACTCCTTCAAGCCATGTGTAACTTTCATTTAATTTCTTACTAGCATTTAGTACACACTTAGCTGGTCTTAACTTTGTGTAACAGAAACAACTTCATCTCCATTCACCCTGATATTCTCTTTATTGGTTGAGTCGTCATGTTTTTTTCAAGTGTAGACCTTCAACTTTTTGTGGTTCAGTGTCAAAGGTATAGACATGCCTTCTATGATTTGAATGACATAAAGTAGCTGTATTGAGAAGATTTTTCTCTATTTCTGTATGTGGTCCATTTGTATAGTGGCTTCCTGTTGCCATACATTTTCTTCTACATCTAAGGCAGTCACTTATTTTTCTCCCCGTAGTTTTTTTGTTGCTCGATTTCATCTGGGAAAAATGTTGGCATCTGCCAAGATCAGTTCAGTCTTGTAAACTCTACTACTTCAACTAGTAAAGGCCACCTTTTCTTGAGACACCCAGTTTTATTTCCCAGCTATTCATGCAGATGAGCAGAATCAAAATCAAAACTTGAGTCATCTCTATTATGATCAGTTAAATTTGACTGCAAGCTTCTGTTTCAACTCTTTGGATGCTTTATGCAGGGCAGTTAACTTACTGTGCTTGTTTTCTATTTTGATACAGATTTAGAACCAGTCACTCAAATTTCTCAGCTTTGCCAACCCACTATTCTACTTTAGATAGACCATCACCTGTGGTTTGTGTAGTCCTCCAGATAATTACAAGTATCTCAATATTTTGAATTGCTAGTCCTATTAAAACATATCAACTAAACAGTTTTTTTTATTGGCAGAGTAATCAGCTTCACATGATAGATTTTTTTCAGAGTTTTTTATTGAAAATATTGCCTTTTGTTATGTACAGTTTAGTAAAAGGTATTAAATAGACAAGTATAGAAAGTAATTGCAAAATAATTTTCTTTCTTTGCTCCTTGACAGAATTGAAGATGCTTACCAAGAGGAGATAAAAAGAATGACTGAATATAATGAGCTTATGGTTCAATTTTTACTGCTGGAACTTGAAACAGTTGGAAATGTTCGTTTTGAAGAAGGCACTCCAACAGATATCTGGTATTACTTTTCGTACTAGTATTCCTGTAGTTTCAATTTGACAATTATTTTCTTGAATCAAATACTGTTTGCTTTTTCAGATAAAATGCATAATTTCATAGCACAGAAGCAATGCACCAATAATTGCAGAATTATATACTGCATTAGAAACATTTTCAGTACTGGCAAAATCATTTAAAAAGTGTTGGAAACTATGTTTGAGTTTTTGGCAATAGTGAAGAACACTGTCCCTCCAGATGCACAAACGAAAATACTACCAGTAACATATTTATGCGTGCCCCATGCTGAGTCATGCATACTCAATGAAATATACATTACCTATACCGATTGCTGAATTAATTTAACACAGCTTTTTCAGTTATTCTCAGTCAGGTTCCTTTAGGAAACTTTGTTTATTGTTTTCCTGTAGCATGCCATTTTTATATATTACTGTAATTCATTTTAAAATGTAATAAAACATGGATTTTCTGAACTGTAGGAAGTATGAAACTGATGTCTAGTAATTTACCAGAAAATCAGAGACATTCTGCAAAAAAAGTACAGTTGAGAGCAGTATTCAGAAGTCTTTTCTTTCCGATTGAGTTCCTCCCCGGGACTGTTGCTGAGAACTTGTGTGGCCTAGTAGTAATACTAGAAGTGTCCTTGAAGTAGAAAAAAAAGTTTGAATAGTCAAGTCTCACAACTCAGTGGTGTAAATATTTTCTCTAGTTGATTTGGTCACATTGACTAATGTTGATGTGACACCCAAACCCCATGTAAAAATGGAGAAAAAAGGGTTGACAACTGTCATTTTTATTATTTAGCAGTTACCCTGGGGAATTTTTTACTTTTAATTTCTTCTTATTAGGCAGTTGTCAACATTTAAGGGTGTTGCCTCAAGGATCCGTGCTAAGCAGTATAAGTTGTGTTTGTTTGCATGTATTCATTATAGTTAATGCGCGGGATTCAGAAAGGACTACCATGAGTGGTAAGCACTTACACAAGTGGCCAACCACTTGTGGATGCCCTTTCTGATTCAGAGATCTAAACCCAGTGCAGTGATTTTTCACAGATGATAGAATCACCATGATGGACTAACTCCATGGTCATGCTAAATGCTAATGAGGCATTCAGGGGAGTGACTAATACTGATTAGCCATGTTTTAAAGTCAAGAAGTACCTGTAAGATGGGATTTGCAAAGTCAAGTCATTCAGAGAATGGCTTTGCTGTGTAAATTAGCACTACTGGCTGTGACAATTAACACCTCCAAAAATGCAGCATTTCCCTATTATTTTCATTGAAAAGACTGCATTGCTGGTAAGGATAGGTAAGATCTGCAGAGATATAGGTGGTGTGTTTGTGTTTGTGTGTGTGACAGTGTGCTCGCATGTCTAGAGGGGTATGACTGGTCTCCGGTGACTCTGTGTCTGTCTTTCTGGTCACAGTAATAAGGGTTAGGTAGGGGATTGATGGTGTGTGTGTGTGTGTGTGTGTGTGTGTGTGTGTGTGTGTGTGTGTGTGTGTGTGTGTGTGTGTGGCCCATGACTACCTTTGAGTAGGAAGGTGTCAGGTGGACTGAATTTCTGTGTGCATGTGGAGATGTCGGTGAGAATGCCTGCATGCATGTGGAGGAATGATTGAGGGAATTTCCTGTGCCACCATGATGCATGGGGCTGCCAATGATGAATACAGATGAAGCGTGCTGTTTAGCACTTGCAGTAATTACAAGCAATTCAGAGAAATGCAGATTAGAATATAATGAGGTCTTCCTCTAAACTGCTAAATATGTCTCTAAATCACATTTTATGTGACCACATAAACTGCTTCTTGTGGTGTTGGGCCTATACTTTGAAATAAGGGATTATTTCTGAATCCCAGAAAAATTTCAGCTGACTGGGAGTCTTTTTTATTGATATTCAATAGGTAATAGAGTTAAACTACACCCCTCCTCCAATCCAACATGTGCAAATCCATTACTTCAGTAATGTTAGGAATGTCCAAACCTATGCCAGTGGAAGGGAGGATAATCCTATACTCAACACTGTTCTGTTGTGCTGTTCAGAGGGTGGCCTAATGGTTAAGGTGTTTGCTTTACAAATACAAGGTGCAGGGTTTGAGTCTCACAAGGGGTAGTTGGCTAGGCTTAAAGTGGCTTGCAAGGGCACTTAGCTTAGTACTAATCTATGAACCTATGAACACCACGATGTGGATAAAATTTCCAGTTTAGCAAACAAATTAGTAAAGACAATCTTGAGAAATGGTTTGAGGTAGCCACGACAACAGTTTTAAAATGGGTACAGGGGAAGTCCACTCACTTGCTCAGTTGTGCTAAATGAAGGATAGTTGTTTCAACATCCTGGTGTGCTGCTGAGATGAAGCCCTGGAACACTCTCTGAACTTTCCTCTTCTTGAATTTCTTTTATGTTTAATGCCATCTTCTTACGAACATTTTGTTTCTGTAATAACATCAGAGGGGGTGGCACAGTGGTACATCAATTGGTGCTGCTGCATCACAGCATTTAGTCCTTCATTTATTTGTCAGTTGGGGTGATTTTGGTGCCAGTTCTGCATGTCCTCCATTTGTTCACATGGGTTTTTCATGGGTGCTTTGACTTCCTCCCACATTTCAAAGATGTAACATAGCTGAATTTGCAGTCCTTCAAGCTGCTTGCAGGTATGCATGCTGTATCTGAGAGAGAGAGAGAGTGTGTGTGTGTGTGTGTTTCTGTGTGTGTTTTTGTGTTTGTGTGTGTGTGTGTGTGTGTGTGTGTGTGTGTGTGTGTGTGTGTGTGTACTCGCTTATACATCTCTCTCTGTTTTTTGATAGACTAGTGCCCTGTCTGTTTAGTTTCTGTACCATGCATCCACAGAATACCATGATAGCTTTAGCTGTCTTGACCCACTGAAATTGATTCTAAGTGTAAAATCAGGAATGAATACCTACGTACAACAAAAAAAAAAAAAATTCTTGGTAAAAATTAGTTTTGCAACTGTTTAATTTTGTGATTAGAAACTGATTATTGTATATGTGAAAGCAAAAACACCAATTGTAGGACATTTAACTGTGAAACTACAGTCTGTTTACAATTTAAGTAAACTTCAGAATTCTCCTGTAGAGTTTCTGTATAAAGCATTCAGTGTTGTTTTTTAAAACTTCAAGACTAATAAACTTAAAAATCTTCATATGCCATTTAAACTTCACACATTATAACAATAATAGTAACAGCATGACATACAGCTCATAGGATCATGGGATATTACTAGGCTATCGACCGAGATGTCATTTAAGCCTTACTGTTAAAATTTTGTTATGTTAAGGGGAAATATAATTCTGAAACCAATTGGTCTATTTATGCTGCATGCTGCCAAATGTGCCCTGCATTCTACATAGGCAAAACTATTAGACGAGTGAAAGATAGAATCTACGAGCATGAAAGAAACATTATTAAGTGTAAAGACACCAGTGCACTTTTTAGACATATAAAGAATTTACCCACCCATAGTTTCAAGTATTTTATTATAGAACAATTGAAGAGAGATGCCAGAGGTAGAATTATTGAAGACCATCTGCTTGTACGGGAACTGTTGTGGCAGCTCAAAGTTAACTCCCTGATAGACCCAGGTTTGAATGATACTTGTTCCATTTCCCTGTTTTAAATCTTAAAAGTTTGGCATGTTGAATTTTGTACACTTTGGCATAGTTTTTTACATGTTATATTATTACAGATTTTATAGTTGAGATTTAAGTTATTTTGTGATTGATATTTATCATGGTTTACTTATTTTTTAGTGTATACTGCTTTTATATTTTGAATTATTTTCATCATGTGACCTTAATTGGTTATATAAGCATTTTAAGGTGATTTAACAGTAGTTCTGATGAAGTCCCACAAGGGATGAAAACGTTTAACTACTGACTTGGATTCTAATAAAGGCTTTGTGAGTTCATAACCTTGCCTGTCTTCTTCTTGGTCATTTAAGCCTAACCGTTTCAACCCAATGTAATACTGTACAGGTACTAGCCAGTACCCAAGATTACATTTAGTAATGACTGCCCATATCCAGGAGGGTTGTGGGCACTATCCCTGGTAAGAATTTACGATGCCCCATGCCCAGAGAGGCAGCTGACCATGACTTCCTCCTTACGTGAGTATCACTGTTGAGTCTCCAATGACAAGAAAACTTGTTTTTTGAGTGTTACACCTTACGGGCTTGGTGGATGAGACTGGTGTTGCTGTGTGTCATGGGTGCTGTGGAGACTGTGTTAGCTGTAGCAGACTTGTGTTTTGGAGGTCTCTGGTGTTTCAGTATGTTTTATGAGAACGTATGTGGATTTATGTGTTTGATGCGTACTGTGCGCATCAGTAGTGGTACTGTGTGAATATGTAGTGGTGGGTGAGTTGACGACCTTCCCCGTGTTACTGTTTTGAGTGAGAGAGAGCATGGATTCTAGATTCTTGGTGTAAATACATCTATCTCACTCTGTACTAGACTGTGTTATAAATACATCCATCTCACTCTGTACTAGACTGTGTTATTAGTAGAGGTTTTTCTGTGTACATGAGGCAATTGCTACACTGTCTCAAGAGAACCCAAGTCAGCAATTTTGGCAGGAGAAACAAGGGTAGTCCAACTGTCCATAATGCTAGATTGAAGACGTTTGTCACTAGGGGTGGCTTTTCAGAAACGATCATGGAGGAGCTCAGCGAATGGATATTTCTGCCTGGATTTTAAGGGAAAATTTGTTGAATTTAACTGTCTGGCTTTGGCGCACAATTGGGCAGCAGTGCTGTGTGATGTGCAAACAAGATGCGGGCCTAAATACCAGAAACTAAAACTGGAAAAAAAAACTCTTAACAAAATTCAGGACCAGTGAAGATGCTTATTCCAAGCCCTAGACCAGCCTCCCTTTACCAGTCAGGTGGCAATCAAACACAATTCTCTCACAAACGTTATTCTATCATGATAGCAGCCATTCTCTCATAACACACATTCATCACTTAAATTGTTTGACTTCTGTTACCACCACAAGTGTTCATCATTCCCATTGTTGCTGTGGCCTTTGGCTGTCTGGGTTATTTCCTGCTGGAAAGCAACAGTTGTCCTGCTTCAAAAGCTTTGCCTCCCTCCCTCCCACACCTTCACTATGTCTGCTGATTCACCTTCATCAGTCAGATAAATAGTAGCCAGTAGGAAGTGACCAATATTTTCTTGCTGCCTCATAGGAAGCAACCAAGGAGCTTCTCAGGTGCAGCTCTCGGTTTGTAGTCTCATTTTTGGCTGATATGGAGTTAAATTTCCCTTTTTAAAATTACATAATTTTCTTTCTAATTGTTGAATAAAAATGGCATTTTTATTATTTTTAGAAACCCAATATTTGGTTAAATATTAGTAGTTTTCTGTTAGGAACAGCCTTACTAACTTCAGAGGCTTATGTCTTCTCTTGGGAACGGTTTTTGTGTTAAAAGTGTACTACTTTTGCATCTTTTGATGTTTATGTGTTTTTGTTTCACTTACAGGGAGTGTTAAAACTACGGACATTGTTCGTAGTGCTTATGTACTTCATGACAACTTAATTGAGCATTTGTTGTTAGTTGTAACAGTGCAGGAAAAGGAACTGCTTTTCAGTCAGGAATTGTATGTACTATCTGTACATCTACTGTGATTTTGGAACTATTTGGGGAAAGTGTAAGTTTGTATGCTGCTTGTGATTACCTTGTGACAGATTACCTTTTGACCAACACTTTGCAGCACTCTGGCAATTAGGCTTATTCCTCATTCACATCATGGATTCACACTGGTCCTGCTAGTTCTTCTCCCGCAGTACATAAAAGGAAAAACGTAGTAAAATGATTCCTTGCTGTCACCATTGCCTCAGTCAGGGCCCCAGCTGCTGGTGGGGGATCTTGTAGTGGCCATTCATTATTCTTCATCTCCATTGTTGGTTTCTCCAAGTTATTGTGGTGCTGCTGCTTCAGCTATCATGAACCGAGGACAGAGATGTTCTGTATGGCTGCTGTAATGCCCAATAAGGGCATGGGAGAACCAGCTTCCTTTTTGTTCGGGAAGATACTCAGGATAGACAGGGAAAGGGGCCTCTTGCTTGGGGTAAAGAGCCATCCCCTAGTTGGTCTTCTTCCAGGGATATTTTATCTAGGAAAGATAGGCAAAAGTTTAAATATTATTCATTTAAGGACACACTTATAGAACATAAAAAATTAAATTCTCACCTTAGAATGTTATTGCAAGCATTTGGTCCTGGAATTCAAAAATCTATACCCGAGTTCTGTTCTGATACAGAAAATCTGGAAGATTAGTTAATCAGTAGAATCTGACATTGATAGTGTTCCCTGTCCTATGGATTCCAAAGGTCAGGACTCTCATTCTGTGAAACTGCATATACTCCATGCCCCCTAGAAAAGTTTTCTTTTTCTGACTCTTATTTCCTCAATGAACTATGTATTTTTGTGGGAACAAGTGGGGGTTCCCTCCAAGTTGAGGAAATAATGAGTTATTACAAGTGGAGGCCCACATATTCCTCCTATTTTGGCATCCTTGAGTGCTCTTTAATTCTGTCTACAGTAATGAATCTAAACAGTCCCTATGTACTTCTAGCAAACATGGCACAAAGAAGAGATGGCAAGAGGGGATCAACATTAAGAAAACACATGGATCTTTTCAGGCAATGTACACCTTTAGAATGACTATACCTGCAGTCTTCCATCCCCTCCTACCGCTCTCTAACTCTGATCCAGACACAGGACCTCAGACTCACCCTTTGCAGTCAGGTGCTATCTCTACAAACCGTAGATCCGGTGTACAACCTGCCATAGGCAAAGTCCCATACCATATCTTTGCAAGCTATAGGTCCCTCTCCATGACCCATGAAACTCATAACGCATACTTAAATGTACTGAAGACATTCTTCGGACAACCCAGTACCATATTCATAAGTGACATTAACTACCCCACTATAAACTGTGAATATTACATGACACCTAATGTGCAGGCCCAGATATTCCTAGACTTGGTAAACACTGATACCTATGAGCAGCTAGTCCATACTCCCACTAAGGGAATAAACATCCTTGACCTGGTGCCCACAAACAAGGGAGAATATTGTACTCTCTCTATACTATTGTCCTCACTGCTCAGGTTGGCCATAACACTGTTTGCTTTGAAATAAAAATAATGCCCGGGAATCTTTCTCATCCTGGAACATTCAGGAATTATTCTAAGACAGCCTCCCTACTATTAAGTGACACCCTGGCAAAATTTAACCCCCTCCCAAAAAAAAAAAAACCCAGAGAATACCTCTGCTTATGGAGTAATTCCCAGAATCCATGTATAATCATATTAACAGCTGCACAGAGACAGCTGTACTTACCTGGAACAAGTGCAGAATGAGCAAAAAAAAAACAAGCCACTGTTGTGGAATCCCAACATCAATAAGTGATACAATAATAAGGTGAATTAGGATGATATATGAGGGATCAAAGGCAAGAATCAAAATGTGAGGGTTCCTGTCTGATAAGTTGTGCCTGAATAAGGGTGGCTTTATTTGGTTTATATTTAGAGCCACTGGCAAAAGAAAATAAGTGACTTAGAAATTCAGGGATATAATTAATATGAAAATCATGAAAACATTGGCTTTATTTGCAGATGATATTATTTTGTTTCTGATATCTCAAAGCTGTCGAACATTTTGTGACAGTTTCAAGTCTTTTTGGGAAGATAAAACAAAGGCTACAGCTATACATTATGTACCCACACATGAATTTGTTCAACAATATCCATATTGATGGAGACACAATAAGATGAAGTATTTATTTTATTTTATTTATTTTACATTTGTTAACCGGGGATATCTGACTGAGCCAAAAAGGATCTTTTTCAGCAGAGGCCCGGGGATCAGAATATACGCAAATTACAAAAGACATGTTTTTACAGTGGTATGCAGCACATCAACAATTACAGTGGAGAGAACAAACAAAAAATATTAATTTAAAAATAAAGGTAATTAATAGATTTGTAGTGTACAGCTGAAATTTGGAACATAGGTAGAATACATACATAGTACACAGGTACAATACATACATTGTAGATTAGCCAGTGTTTGTGAGTAAGATTGAAAACTATTATCAAGTACTCTAGGTTTAGTATGTGTACCTTGTCCGCTTTCACTAGCCTGGGGAGCAATCATGGCACTGCCAACTTTGCTTGATATGTTGCCTGATGAGGTCTTTAAAGGAGGCTTTGGATGATGTGTTTTGAATGCTAGTGGGGACAGAGTTCCATTATTTAGCCTCTGAACTACTATATAGTGCATCTCCAAAGCTATTATAGCTGTTGGTGACTTCTAGTAGTAGTTTGCTTGATGATCTAAGAGGCCTTTGGGCTGAGTGATGTACTAGGTCTTTGAGGGCAGGACACTTATTGGGGAGGTAATAGAATGACAGAGGCAGAGCCTAATTGTAGGTTAGGAGGTTGGGCAGTTCAAGCCAGTGGAGCTATCTCAAAGCAATACAGTGATGAGTTCTGTATGAACAATTTGCAGCAAAGTGGGCAATTCTGTTATAGCAGCCTTCCATTTTGCTTAGTTCAGTTTTGTTGAGATTAGTCAGAATGGGAGATGCATAGAGTAAGGTGGCTAGAAGTTGAGAGCAAGCAATGGCTGATCTTGTGTTGCTGGTAAGAAATGGTTTGTTGTAGTAGAGTGATCCCAGTTTGGCATGTACTTTTTTAATAGTTAAGCTGAGATGACTATCAAATTTTAGGTGGGAGTCTATGGTTATTCCCAAGAGCTTAGCCTGTGCCACTGGAGCGATTGGAGTAGCATTTGGGGAGTAGATAGTGAATTGACTGTTATCAGTGTTTTTTGTTAGTACTGGTTATTATCATAAGTTGAGTTTTCTTTGGATTGAGGATAAGTTTGGTAAGGTAGTTTTCGACTTCAGAGAAAGCTAGTTGAGTTGTTTGCAGTATGTTTTGTGCAGCACAGATTAAGGTAGTGTCATCTGCATAAAGAATGATAGATGCATGCTGTGTGGAGGTATGGAGGTCATTTGTGAAGATTATGAATAGTAGTGGTCCTAAGACAGAACCCTGTGGGACTCCTATAGTTATGGGTAGCTGAGGAGAGAGAGAATTTTCCCATTTCACAGCTTGGTACCTGTCCGTTAAGTAGCTTTGGAACTAGGTAAGAGTGGAATTTGATAGGTGATATTGGTTTAGTTTGTTTAGCAGGATTTGGTGCGAGACCGTGTCAAATGTTTTGGACATATCCAAAAAAAAAGAGTGGACACCTGCAGGCCTTCGTTTTTGAGAAGGTTTACTGTGTCTGTGAAGCAGAGGAGGGCTGTAGTGGTACTATGGGCAGGTCTAAAACTGGAACTTGGGATAGCAATAGCATCTGCTGTGAGTTTCAAGAAATAGCTGGGGAGTAGGTCAGCTGCTGTTGATGAGGTTTTTAGTTTGGAGTGCATACTTTTGATTGAAGTGATGGAAACTGTTTTGAGGGTAAAGCTTATATTAGTGTTATTTATGTTGGGGGGATAGTGAGGAAGGAACTGTCCTGTGATACTAAGGATAGAATTGAGTTCACAAAGTAGGAGTTGAATTGTGCTTCGATGGGAACTTTAGTGTCAGGGGTGGTTAGTTTGGGGGTAGCCATTTGGGTGGGTTTTAGTAGTTGGTTTACATTTTCCCAAATTTTTGGGGGTTGTGTTGGTATTTAGTTTGTAATGTGTAGTAAGATTTTTTGTCCAGCTTAATACATTTTTTTGCACGGTTGCGCAGTTCTTGATACTTAGTTAGGCTTTGTGTTTCTTTGTTTTTTTTTATAGTAAAGCCAAGCAGTGTCTCTGGACTTGAGTATTTGTTTTGTTTCTTTACTGAGCCAGAGGTTTGTAGAGGTTCTAACCTTGATTTTGCTTAATGTTTTTTAGAAATGTTTTGTTGAAATATGCTACATCCTGGTCAAGTGGGAGGGTTTTTAGGGGGGGGGTCCAGTCACAGTTACAGAGTAAAGTATTGAGGACCTCAGGAGAGAATTTTTTGTGTTTCTAGTGGATATATAGTTAGTGGTTTTGCATATGCTTGTTCTACTACGTATAAGGTATATTATGCTGTGGTCACTTAAGGTGTCTGGGAATCTGCCTGCATGGGAGTACAATGTGGGGTTCTTAGGACCCAGTCAAGGATGGATTCCCTTTTAGATTTTTTTATCGCATCTAGTTGGAATTTGGACTAGCTGCTGGTAGCCATGGAGATTTATTAGATTACTTGATGGTTCTGATATGCAGGTGAACCAATCGAGGTTGAAATCCCCCAGAATAAGGGTTTCTTGTGAGTATGTGGAAGAACACCAGGATAAGAAGTCTTCAAGGCTGGCAGGTGTATTACCAGGTGGAATATTGATCACAATTGTGGTGATGACCTTTTTAGGGTTAAGTTGAAGTTGTGAGATAAGTATGTCCCAATTACTGGGGTAGGGGTAGGAGTTTGGTAATTGACGTACAGTTAAGTTGGACTTATACAGTAAGGTAGTTCCACCCCCTTTACGAAGTGGTCTGTCTTGTCTAATGATATTGTAGCCGATAGGGAGAACTTCTGAGTTAGCTATGTTTTTATTTAGCCAGGTTTATGTTAAAGCAACTATGTCTGGAGAGTAGTGTGCTATTGTGGCCTGGAGTTCAGGTATTTTATTTTTGATACTTCTAATAATAATATTTAGCATTAAAAGATGGTTGGTTTTGCTGCTGTTGTTGATTTGCCCAGGGATGAAGATAGTGGGGGTGTTATGTTCTGACATTTGTGTTTGAGCAGTCTGTGTTGGACAGGATGGATTTGGGCCTGGGTTGAGGTGGATATCCCTACTTATGGTGAGCCTGGTGTTAAAATGGTGATACAGATGTTGGAGTTTGGTGATGAGTGTGAGAAAGTATTGTGTTTTTTTGGAGTAGGAATGAGAGCATATGTGTTTAGTTCTGAATTGGTCCGTTATGTAGTTCTTGAATAATTGTGGGCAGATATTATTATAATGTGCGGTGTCTGTATGTGAGAGTGCATAATGTAGTGTTGTGCTACTAAGTTTAGGGATATTGCTAGAGTGATAACTTGTGGTGTTATAAAGAACTAAGAGAAGACAGACTAGACTTAGTTGTGTGATAGTCATGGTTATAAAGTTTAAGTTGGTTCTAGGTGGGGGTCTGGATAGGAATTATAGGGTTGTACTATACGTGGATGGGCAAGTAGTGTGGGTGATGTAAATAATGCATAGTGGGAATGAGAGTGGTTGGGAGTATTTTGTGGTGGAGCAAGTTGGTGTGGTGTAATATGATCTGACTTGAGCTGTGATTGGTGGAGGTGATGTGAGGGTGAGCTGTGGGTGTGGCTGTGATTACTATAAATGTAGAGGTAGTGGGTGTGGGAGGGAATAGGGGGTAGGGGAGCAGAGACAGCCCGAACGTTAGCGATGGTGAATGGAGCAGGGCAGAGCCTACCAAGACAAGAGTAAAAAGTAAGTGTTACTTTACAAATCTGAACACTTTAAACAAATTCCTGAGGTCTAACGGCTTACCAGCAAGCAGAATGCAATTGCTGAAGAGCACTTGTGTCCTGGTGGGAGACTAGAAATTTAAAGATGGCCCCATGCTTAGCAGGATTCTGATATGGACTTAGTATTGGGGGAGGGAGATAGCACAAGGGGTGTAAACCAGGTGGAATGCAAAGAAACCAGCGAAACCAGAGAGGCAATCAGTGGAAATCCATCAGTGAAGGCCTCAGAAGGGGTAAATAGGAGTATGGATTAAAAAGGCTTCTGTCATGACAGCTAAGGATACGTGGGAATAAACTAAAAAGATACTACAAAATCTGAAGAACTGGAAGCTCTTGTTTATGGATGTGGATAGTAAGATACATACAATAAATATTTTAGCCCGTTTAGTTTTATTTACAGGTCGGGTGTATTTTTATCAACCAGAGGAGACGTAATGCATAATAATTAATAAGCAGTAGAAGGAATTTATCTGAGGGGGAGAGGACAGGTTAAGTGGGATAAGTTGATTCTTCCAACAGAACACGGTGATTTAGGATTCTGTGATTTGAAGAGATATTTTAGAGCTACACAGTAAAGGCTCATATACATAACACAAGCAGAAAGTTATAACTCAAAGTGGAAGGGTTGATGATGAAACAGGAGAGAAATGCAAGAAATATGGCGAGAGTGGGATTTTGGCTGTAGATCTTTAAGGAGAATAACAGCCATACAGAATATTATAGTCATAAATTAACAGAAAGAATTGTAAGAACTAAGCAGACATGAAGATCGAGAAATAAGATTTTGCTGATAGGGATAACTGCAAGTAGGGAAACAGAATAGTCAGGAGAGGGCTGGAATTTACTTTAGAAAATTGGCTGAGGAACCAAGATATTGAAAGCAAATAACTAGAGAGGGAAAGATTAACAGACTGGCATGAGGTCAAGAAGGCATTTGGACTGCAGGCATAGGAGTATACGCAGAGAGAAATGGATAGGGGAATCCAAAGTGAAAAGACCAGTTCTATTAGAGTTTTTATTTGACTCTGGAACAGAATCACCTGTTAAAAAATGAATAATTAGTAGGGCCCCTACTAAGGAATTGATTCTTTTGAGCTGGGGACAAAGGATCTGAATTACCTAGACATACTTAAGGCCTTCTTAAGTTTAATTCTGTTGGTTGCCAAAAATGCAGTGGCTAGAAAATGGAAACCAGAGTCTAAACTAACTTTATTGGAAGTATTGAATATTGTAGCAAAGATAAAAGAACTAGAAGTACCATCTTTAGCAAAGGAAAGGAGCAGATTACATAGAAATAAATGGATATTGTGGGAACAGTACATGTAGAATGGTGTCCTGTAGGAGGTTTAATGGAAGGCAGGAACTGGGCATTTTATGTAATGCTGGACTGAAGATAGTTATGAGAAGAACAAATGTATAATGTGTGTATCTTGAAACATGTTGATATGGTTTGTTATTGTTATACAAATGTATGTATGCCTATGTCTTAAATAATATTTTAATAAAGGTGTTAAAAAATTAAAGGGAGCAATGCCCAGTACAGTACTAAATCCCTCATCAATCTTAACAAGCATCTCAGGGAGCAAATCACATCTGCCAAATAATTTCCCAGGCCAAGGACAATCACAAAGCATTCTTCGTCTATGTCCTCAGCCTCAATGGCATATACAACAATGTGCCAAATTAATCGTAAATGGTGCCACCTATACTAAGCCAAAATATAACAAATCTACTGATTGACAAGTTTAGCTCTAATTTTACCATCCCCTCCCCTAAAACACCCCTCAGGAAATGCACACAACCATAGCTCCCTCAGCTTGTCACAGGGAAATAGGTCCACAAGGCTATCTTCAAGGCCAAGAACACTTCATTGATGGGGCACAATAATATTCAAGGATGCCTCTTTAATTACATGAAGCATGAACTGTTAGGCCCACTAGAATCACTGTTTAACCACAGTCTATAAATGGGCTTCATGATGAATGAGTGAATGGATGAGTGTGACATTTGTCATGCAGTATAAGGGTGGGCCATCCATGGACCCAGGGAACCATTTATCCAGGAGCCTGACTAGTGTAATATGTAAAGCTATGGCAATACTAATCATGGCTATCTTAAATGAGGACACAGGAAACATTAAAAATTTGAATCCAACTCTGTTCAGGTTCAACAAAGGCAGGTCAAGCCTACTCAGCCTGATGGACTACTTCAAGAAGGCCACCAAAACATTGGACAAAACAAAATGGTGTACACTGCTTACCTTGACCTGGCCAAGGCATTTGATACAGTATCCCACTTAAGTATTATAGACAAGCTCACAATATTAGGTATAAACCCATACATCACTTGCTTTATAGCCAGTTGACTCACAGACAGGACCCAAGAAGTTAGAACGACATTCACTAGTGGAGTGCCTCAGTGTCTGGTGTTCGGGCCACTCTTGGTTGGCACCTGCTTCTCTAAAGTCAAGGCTAATGTCAAAAGTCTCTGCCTGACCAAGTACACAAATTATTGCAAATTAGGTGCAGTCACTGAACCCTCCCAAGGCGCGCACACCCTCCAGGAAAGCCCGGCACAGACTTAATAACTGGTCCCAGAATCCTGGTCAGAATCTCATTTCCAAGAATTGCACAATAGTAGCTTTTGGAAAGATGGGCACCCCTCAAGTACTACACTGTTAATACACCCCTAAGAGTAGACCTGTGGACGGCTAAACAATGGAGGCATACTAAGTCAGGGATATGGGAATACATGTAAACAGTGACTTGACTTTAGACCATCATGTGTCTACTGTAATGAGGAAATAATTGTATGTCAAACAACTTGTATTGAATGCAAGGGTATGGCATCTAGGTCATAATATGTCATTGTTCCATTGTCTCTTATAAGACCAACCCTTGAGTACAATGCCTCCTTTGGTGTGTGCACCTAACTGATCATATGCAACAACGGGAATGTCCACAGCGGTACCTCACAAAAAGAATAAAAGGTGTAGAAGACCAGCCCTATCTGGTCCACCTCAAAGCCTTGTTTTTATTCTCCATCTCCTACTGGCTGCTGAGAGGAGACCTATGCCTGGCCTACAAAGCATCCTCTGATCCAGCATTAAAGGATTGATTGCACATCTACAACACAAATAGCAACAGAAACGCCTGATCCAGGGACCAAAACTTTATCTGCAACTTAACTTCGACATGGTAGAAGGACAGGTATGTTTCTCACAGGCTACCCTTTCTCTGGAACAGGCTTTCCATCTATGTGAAGCACAGTTCTTCCCTGCACTTATTCCAGTGAAACTTTGATCAGTGGATGGGAAGCTGTAAATATACCTCTGGTCTGGCACCTGTCTCTCTGTTAGAGAGAGGAAGCTTGTAAATGCTCAACCACTTATGCCATAGTCATATTTATACCCCCCCCCCCCTCACACACACACACACACACACACACACACTCACACATGCAAACCTATGGGACCCCAGTACCTATCTAATATTATTGGGTAGCATGGCTAGATTTAAAAAGTCCTTTTACAGTCCTTAACCTAGAATTAGATTATAATACTATGATACTTCCATTGTTTTGACAAGTCAGGAGGGCACTGCTATATAGTCTGGACATATGCAGCAAGACTTATGTTGTGTGTGCCTTGTTGCACAACATGCATTGTCCAGACAGATGGAGCAGCAGGTGACCTTCTTGGCAGGATCCTCCATGCCATTTGAAGCAGAAGAGCAGGGTAGGACTACAACCTAGGCAAATGCAGGTATAGTATATTGCAACACTGACAAACAGAGGTCTCTGGTTCAGAAACATGGGCCATAACATAATAAAATGAAGCATGTGTTTTCACAGCCAAATTGTGCAGGGCAGTGCACAGGCTAGCCTCACTATGCATCTGACATCACGATACCCACATAGGTTAAGGATGGGCAGGGCACAGTCGTCATTTCACACCTAGGTGAGGGAAGCACAGTAGCAGGTGACTGCAACAATGTCAGATGGAGTTAGGGTCGTGTGAAGTGAACATGGTAGCCATATACCCCAGGAGGTTTGGAGACTCTGGGATCACATCCACCAGAAGTGGGATCAAGCTGCCAAGACATGACTGTTAGTGGTGGCCACTGCTTGTGGTGTTGGACCTTGATGCAGTCTCTGGCATGGAAGGTCAGAACTGTGGGACCTTGAGCATCAGTTGTGATGGAGTGTACCATATGTTGATCTTGATGAGCACCAGCATGATTGCTCACAAACTAGTCAGTGCTGTGACTGGGGAAAGTGGCTGGCCATGTTCCCACAGATGACAGGGAAGAAGTTAGAATTATGGGAACATGCAGTTTTATGAGGTGTCCTGGATTTTGAATCTGATAAACACTATTGAACATTACCTGGGTAACACCCCTGAAAGGGGGTGGGGGCTTTGATTCCACAGGTGACAGTGATGCCATCTCATGAGCGGTCTGTGTAGTTTGACTTGGAACACTCTGTAGCCAACCCCCAAATCCATACCTAGACTGTACTGTAAGCATTTTTTATGTAGTAGTGAGTTCTTCTATCTTAATTACTGTATTTGTATACTTAGGAATATTCATTTTGTTTTCCAGTTGTATATTGCAGAAGGTGAGAGTGACACTCCCGGCATCAAAAGTAATAGGGTATCTTTGGTGATCAACTATGATTATGTTTGTAGCGTATGCCCAGTCCATTTTCCTCATTTTGTTGTTCTACAAGTCGAGTTATGTAGTGAAGGAAGTGTGGATAAGGTAATTTCAGGCTGTGCCGGATGATGTCTCTGGTGCCGAATCATCAGTAGCCACCAGCTCTGCCTCTCAGTACACAGATAATAGGTCTCCCTGCTGTAGGTAACCCAAAGGGATCGTTGATGCCCTCTATGGCCACTTCTCTGGAGGCAAAGGTTCCTCCTCTTCTGAGAGTCTTCTCCTGTCTCCTTATATCAGTTGGTAATAGTGAAGGTTGTTCAGGTGTGTAGGCAACTAGATGCCTGCCTCAGCAATGTGGAGCACCTTCTGGCATAATTGTGGACTTACAAGACTGGCAGGCCCTGCCATTTGGGTCAGCAATTCAGTAGTCGGACCATGACATAGGCCAGCTACAAGCGATACTAGGGTTTGTTGCCTTCTTGTCCAGCCTGTCATCCATTTATGTCATTAAATGATTGTGATACCCATTGTTGAGATAATGTAGATTATGGTCCCTTACTTAAGCATTTTTTTCTGATTATAATATATCATACAGGTTTGCTTTCAGCATGTACTGTTGTGAATTCTTCCAGACTATCTGTATAAGGGCAGCACTTTTACCCCTTCCCCTCTAATGTGATGATCTATGTGGACATTTCTGTCCTTGGATGGATGGGGGCATTGTTTGACAGTTGATTCAAGGGACCCAGTCATAAAAAGAGGCATATCAAGCGTTCTAGAGATAAGGATTGTCCTGCTTATGTTGCAGGCTGTTCAGGATCTCTTCTCTGAAGGTGTGATTGCCATGGGGCCATGTCTACTCCCCACTTTCTGATAGCAATCCATATTCCAGGTCAAGCCAGCTCTCTAATGGATAAGTTCAAAGTTTACCAATACCCCATAAGTAGTATTCAGTTTATCAGTGACAAACACTATGTTTTGCCACTGGAGAAAGCCTAGCTGCAACTTTTTGCATTCCTAATCATCACCAGATGCAGTGGCTATTTGTCCCACATTGCTCATATAAGAGCATACTTTCTAGAACCCTCTAGGCCAGAAGTAGTCTCTCAGCCTTCTTTGCACCTTTCCTCAAATCCTCCATGTAAGGACATTCCTGAAGAAAATCTTTCTCATAGCCATGTATTTGTCCAGTCACATTTGGTTTCACCTGCTGTGACATCACATTTGAAAGGTACCTCTTCTCCTCAGACCCTTGATGGGTCTTCTGTCCAATACATCCAGTAATCTTCACCAGGACAATTGATCCTTTAGATTACCTACATGTGCATGTTTTCTCCAGTTTCAGTGATATCTAGGGGCCCTACTTGCTCTTCTCGTGTAGTCCAGTAGTCCAAGTCCTTACAGCTGCCTACCAATGAAAGTAAATGACTAAAGTTTTTTTTTTACTATAGTCCACCCATTAAGGGCTTGATCCTTTCTCTGCTCTAATTTATGTCATGTTGTTTTGGTGGACATTTTCAACCAAAGTGTAGCTATTCCATTGTAAAGGTCAATTTAACAGCCATTTCTTATTTTCACCAGGGACTTCAGTCCTCTTCTCTGTCATATTTGAAAGTTTGTAGAACCCACTTAAGAGGTACATTTTTAAGTCTCAGGGAACTTCTGCCCCCCTCAAGATTTGAATTTTATACCATGGAAGCTAATGCTATCTCTTTCTGAATTAGCAGCCAAAGCCAATCTCAAATTATTGCCTGAAAAGCATGTACAAGCAAGGCTTAAGAACTTCAAGCCCCCTCTTCTAAAGCCCAATATATCATCTTTCATAAAGATTAGTTGTCTTTACATACTGATCATACTTTTTAGCACAAAGTAGCCACAAAAATTAAACTGAAGTCCATTGACCTGCTAGCATTTTTTGTGCAATACTCTAAATCATGATATTTGTACACTGTCTAGATGTTTACCATCAGCTAATACTTTCCCCTAACAGAACAATTAAAAAGAACAATCTTTTTTTCATAGGCTTGGCTTAGGGCAAATCTGGTCAGAAAGTATCAAAAGTTATATTATCCAGGTGGCCTTTGGATTGCATTTCTTTTTGTTACAGCAAATGCAGTAAATTTCTGACAGGTTCATAAAATGGCCATTCTGTGAGAACTATAGCCAAGTCATTCTTTTTTCGTAAACTCTTCTGTTGATAACTCTTAGGTGGACATTTATGTTACCCATGTAAAACACTATAAGGATGTATGTGATCTCATGGTTCAGGCTGATCTTTGTGACTTTCTTCTTCATGGCATCTGTCATGAATGGTACCCAGGAGGAGGAGCTGGGGACTGTTTCTTACTGTTGAACTGAACAGACTGGATCATCTAAGTTAGTAAAGCTCAGTATTTATGATTCACATCCATTCTGTTCAGCATACCCAACCACCATTTTCCCCCTACCTTAAGTCAGTTTTCCCTTATGTGTGAATTTGGAGGAATACATAGTCAGGCTACAGTATTTATAGGTGTGTTTAGAAGAGACACAGTTGACTTGAGTGAAGTATGGTGCATTATGAGTGCTGAAGGTATAGGTTTTGTACCTGTCACCGTCTGAAAGTGCTGAGAGACCTGCTGCTGTGGCAACCAGTCCTGTTGTTAAAACAAGTGGATGTTGATCAGGAAGATTTAACATTATGGTAAGCACATAACTTTAATTTACCACCTCTTGAGCTAACCAGTACACTGGATGTAAACTTCCTTATCTAGAAAACTTTTCTCATTGGTAGCTATCTAACCAAAATGATCACAAAATGACAGCCTTTTATGTGTAACTCATCTTGTGTGGTGCTTTACTTAAATGGGATAGCTCTCAAGATGTGTAGCTGTCAGTGCAACCATTTTTACTGAGCACAGCTTCAGGGAATACAACCCATTCTTGTGGTGTTCCATGAAAAAGAGAACCAAACATTTTTGCTACAATGAGAGATGAGGCATATTTTTTCCCTTATGAGACAAAATCTGCTACACCCCTTGCTTAAACAAGGCCAACCTGAAGTCAGTCCTTCCTTACTATTACCAACATGTGGATTTTGCAACCAGGGGTGAAAACACACTGTGTAAGGTCTACACCAATGTTAAACTGGCATTCAAGACATTGCCTCATCCACACCTGGACAACTCAGGCCACATCTCCATCATGTTAGTTCCAGACTTGTACAGACCATTACTAACCAGAGGAAAGCCATCCAAAAAGCAAATAAGGGTATGGCCAGAGGGAGCAGTATCAGAACTCAAGGATTGCTTTGAATGCACAGCATACCTCTCAACCTGGAAACATCAAAAATCTGGACAAGGCCCATGAAAAATAGGTACAAATCTGTACGCTGGTTAACATAAAATTTGCATATGCAATTATGTAACCCCACCCACTCCAATGGAATCATGGGATACCACATTTCAAACGCAAAATGATGAACAACCAAAATATGGTACCAGAGTCCCCCTGCAGCTATTCCAATGCCCCATTACCTGGCTATTTCACCCCATTTACCATAAACACTAATGTGCATACTGCTTTACTTCTACAATGATTATTTGGATTTTATTTTTACATTTTATAGCACAATGAGCAAACACTTATAGACATCTGCTAAATAAAGCAATGCTGTCTCACAATGAAAACAGACTCAGCCCTGTGCACTACAGTCAGAGCAACATACCACTATGCCAAATCAAAGACAAACTTAAATGGCCATCATTTAGTGAATTCAGTTCTCACTATAGCTCTCAACCTCTTAGCACAAAAAACCTGTCCAAAGCCAATAATGGGGGAATACAGCCCCAGAAATAGGGACAATTTTCAAATACTGATTTTATAACCTTAGAAAATTGCTAGAATAAAATGTTTGGTGTTACCATTTATTTTCTGAAGAATATGAAGTCTGAAATGCAAATGCCTTTCATTATTTAGTGAATTCTGAAATCCAGAACACCACAGATTTTTTGAGGAACAGAATAAAAATATGAAGCATAAATTTGGAAAGTTTTCAGAAGGAGTGGTGGTTAGGGACTTTAGGCTCTTCTTACCTGTCCAAGGTATGAGCCTGAGTACCTCCTCTAGCCACCAGGTGTATTGACCTGGGGCATTTCTCACACACACACACACACACACACACACACACACACACTGAATGTGTGCATGGCATAGTGAGAAATAACCTCTTACTTCTCAGTCTTAAATGGCTCTGGACTGGCACTGATAATCAGAAAAATAATAATCAGAAAACCTGCAAGTAATCACAAATAAAGCTTCAATAATAGTGTCAACTTTTTTTCAAAACTACAACTCAGCACTTCAGGAATATTACAACTATGCAAAATGACTAAAAAGATGTTAGCAATTCAAATTACAACAGAGTTATCTTGAAGGCCAATTAACATTGTTCACTTTCACTCCCTCCAATAAATAAGTGGTGTTTTATTAATGTGTGTGTATAGTAGGTACAGGGTATAAAAGCATCAGCAGAGTTTATATGGTCTACAAAAGCAAGTCACACTACAACAGTATGCAGCTGCCAGTTAACTTTAGTCCTTATGAAGGTACAGACTGAAATAAATGTTGATGGTTGAAATCTGTAATGGGATGTTATGTCCATTTGATTCTGATTATCACATTGGGAAGTACAGATGTATCTCAGGAGTCAAGTTCATCCTTTGCCATAACACTTGCCTTGGGGCATCATCTGCCACTGTTTGAAAGTGAAAATTACTACGGTGATAAAAAGCAATGCAGGGAAGGGAAAAGAACTATATTGTGGATTATATGGAGGACACAAGCAATGACGAAAATAAAACACACACACACCCTTTCCATGCAATTGCAGCATAATGAAAATGGCAGCATTTCTGTATTCATAGGTTCATAGGTGTGTACTAGGCTAATGCTCTGGAGCCTTTACAAGCCTAGCCCATAGGATTGCCCTGCTTATTATACAATTAACATCTGTGTGAGGGACTTAATGCTAGTAATGCATTCTGCATTCCCTACATGTATTTAAGTATGAATATGAAGTGAAAATTCAAATGAAAAAAAAATACTAGACACAGTCAAGTTTTGGGGATTTTTAAAGAGCCAAAAATAACCTGAAACAAAGAGGGAAAGCTTGAAGATGCAGGAATACTTCTGACACAAACTGCATTCACAAAGCACAGAAATATAACTGATGTTTGTCCCAGAGCCAACTGCCACCTACAAATTTCCCTTATGCAAGTCAGCATCAAACCCTACAAAAAAATTTTTTTAGATAAAGCAAATGAAAAATTAGACAAAGCAAGTGAGACACCTGGGAAGCATCGCTCCTACACAATGAAAGATTAAGTATTGCACCACCTGGACCAGCTCACCATTTCTTATTAAAATGGCACATCCAATGCAAGCACAGTCTGATGCAGAATCAAATGGACATAACATCCCATTACAGATTTCAACCATCAACATTTATTTCAGTCTGTACCTTCATAAGGACTAAAGTTAACTGGCAGCTGCATACTGTTTACAGGACCCTTTGACATCCCTGTTTGGTTGTAGATAGACTTTCAAATTCCCCTTGCTCTAAATGTGACACATACCATTAATAACTAGAAAGTAAATATGGGATATACAAGCTTACAAGTCAACATTTTCAAAAGAATACAAAACCGAAATATTCGTGGTTGTGTGAACTCAATTATGCTAGAGCCCATGTGAAGAATTTTCCACACTCAGAGTACATGCACCATGCAAACACACAAGTCAACTAGCAACACAACCTAGACTTTGTGGAAGTTAAGGATTTCAACCCACACAACAAGTTAGGAGTCTGTTAAATCCTGCCACTTGGAAAAGATCAGGCTTCTCTCATCTTCCCAGATTCACTGTTTCAGTTATCCCGAAGATACAAATAAAACTGGCCGTAGTTTTGTAAACAGAAACTTTATTCCCTACTACTGTGCGGCAATAGCACTGACCCGTGAAAACATTATACTACTCACTCGTACAGTACAAAGCACCAGACACCTTCCTAGCTGGTTTGTCAGAATAGGAAAAGAAAAAAAGAGCCGCACACGCCCACTGAAATGGTGAAACTTTACTGCAACTCCTAACCAGAACACAAAACTACACAATAAACAGCCCATGAAAGTGACAAGATGCAGTAAGCACTGCATGCCATACAAGACCCCTTAGAATTTTGTTTTGAACTGTCACTGCATTGCAATTGTACTGGCATACGGTACTAAACTTGAACAGCAGTAACTATGCAACACCAATTCATCTAAGAGATCAAATCGACTGCTTTAAAATGGGACTTCAAATACGTAGAAAAACCTTCAAATACGTAGAAAAACTGTGTGCTAATCCACATGGCTACTGAGCTCCAATAGGTTAAAACAAGATAATGCAACACCCACTTCCGAGGGACAAATACTCAACTGTTCCGAAAACGACACTGCGCGGCTTGACTTTAAAAATCGGAATGGACAGCAAAACACACACTACTTTTACATACATAAACATGTAGATGGAAAAATAAAGAAACAGTGAGCACAAGGCTGAGCTGCCAAGCTACCATTCTCAAAGCTGACAAACACTACCAAATACCATCACCCAAAGTGCTCAAACAAATACATTTCCCTCCACCCACAATGTGGAAACTGTTAGCCAGGATAAATCCCACACAACAGTAACCGAGAGAAAGCACAGGTTTATAGGTTTAATATCTGACCACAAAGTTTACTAAACACTGTCTCCCTCATGCACCCCGTGACTGACCACAAAACAGTCCAGCTTTGCATTATGCATCATGAAAACGTCTTATTCAGCACAATTGGCAGCAATATATCATATCAGCTTCCAGTCTTGCCCATTCTTCTAAACGCAATGGCTCACACAGCAAAATGAAAACAGCAGCTTAATGAAATACCTACACCCCTTTCCATGCAGCATAATGAAAACACCTCATTTCTGTATTTAAGAAAACTGCTTATTCAGCATCAGCACTAGCAGCCATATATCATACCAGCTTCCAGTCTTGCTCAGCTCAGCAAAATGAAAATGGCAGCATATTCAGTTCGTCAGGAAAACGGTAGCAAACAACATAATGAATTATCCAGGGCAGCATAATGAATCTTCTGGAGGCAGCATAAATATCAAGGGCAGCTTCCCGCTAAGGATTTGTAGATGTACGTTGAGCTTCAGCTCAATTCTGACAGGCTGGCAGGCCATTTCACGGAGCTGACATCATCTCGCACGTGATGACATCAGCTGAAAAAGCCAGGAAATAAAATTTAAAAATAAAAGTGCTAGGAAATCGGAAATTAAGGGGTGCCACTCAGGAATCGTGGCACTCTATTATTTGGACCCCAAAACTTGGTAAAAACCGAGTAATTCGGTATAGTTGGGAGGTATGATGCACAGATTGGAATATTTTTCTGCTGTTTCCTGAAAAAAAAAAAAAAAAAAAATATTCTCTTTTCCCGCCTTTGCTGAACTAGATTAGTCCAGATTTCAGGTTTTGCTGAATTCCGGACTGTGGTATAGTTTTCTGTGTTGCCCATATCTTACTTGGATAGGAGGAAGCTTCTCTGTTCACCAGTGAGAGTGGGGAGCTTTTGAGCAGCCTATCTGTCCCTGGAGGAGTGGTCTCAGCCCTGAAACTAGTAGCTTATTGGCCGCCCTGGGTCAATTCCTATCTCTTTCAATTCCCCTGCTTTAGAACCTGCATTTGCGCAGTTTTGCATGATTTTGCGCATAGCGCAGCATTGGGCAGCGCCTCTTAAACGGGTTTAAACTATTCCCAGCTCCACAAAGTCTGCTCTTCACTTTTTCCCTTAGAACTGTTCTAAATCTCAAAGTAAGCACTCTATTTTCATTCTAAAGCCCTGCAGTTGCTAGTATAAGTAATCTTATAAGTAAGCACTAATAAACTAAAGCACTACACCCTCTTATACTCCCTTTAAGTACTTGGCTCCCTATTGGTCCTTTTGATCAGTCAAAAGTAGTTCCTTATACTATTCTGGCATGTCCAAAAGTCAGTTTCGGGTTTACTCTCCAGTCCAGCTGGTGAATCTGGGAATCTTGAGGCAATGTTACAACTGCCTTATGTACACAGACCACCCTCTCCTCCTCCCAACAAGCTCAAATATATGTGAGAGATGCAACTATATAGCCAAACTGGAGGCTGAGCTCTCTCAACCCAGTACTGGCACAGTCAGTCAGGAGGAGAAGGTAACCACACACACCACAAATCCAGTCTCACATAGACCTATCGCAACAGAAAACCAAACACATAAAAACATACTCGGAGGCTCTAAATAAAAATCTGCCCAAGCAGCAGGGACCTCCAAAGCAGACATCCAAGCAACTGCTACCCCACAACAATACCCACGTATCACATAGTTCACAAAGTCAGTGTGCCATACAGTCGCAGCCCTTAAGGCTAAACAACACACCTAATACACTTGTAATAGGTGACTCTATTGTCAGACACACTGACGTCCCACTCATCAGGCTGAACAAGGCGAAGGTCACTGTAAGCTGCCTGTCTGGTGCCAGGATCTGCCACATAACGCAAGCACTCAGGTCACTCCAAAGCAAGTACAAATATGACTCCATCATTGTCCATGCTGGTGTGAATGATCTGAGACGTACCTCCCTGTACTACATGAAAAGAGACATAGAGGAGCTCTCTGATCATGTAGCCCAGGCTGGTATGACCCTGACCTTGAGTAGCATCTTACCCTCACCAAGAATGATGCCGTAGTATAAAGACAAAATTATCAATTTTAACAATTGGCTAAAGTATTGGTGTCATTCAAAGGGGATCCAGTGCCTGTCAGCCTGGAACGACATGCTCGACAAGCCACGTTGCTTCGCTAGGGATGGCTTGCACCTGTCACCCCTGGGCTTTCGAATACTGGCTAAGACTCTTGCCAACCCCATAGTGCCTTTTTTAGGCAAGGCTCAAAAGACAAACCCACCTCCATAGACAACACAAAGAAAAATAAACTAAGGGTAATGCTGCTCAACGCCAGAAGTCTAAACCTCAAGATGCACGCACTCGAGGCTCTCCTCAGTATGGAGAATATCAATATCTGTGCAGTAACAGAAACCTGGTTCAAGGCTCCCGAGAGCACCCCAGCACTACCAGGTTATACCTCATACCATGCTTTTCGGCCCCAAAACTCAGACCGAACCACAAAAGGAGGGGGAGTATCCATATTCATCAAAGATACCCACACCTCCAGGTTAGTGGCACTGCACAAAGCATCGGGACCATCCATGTGCAACTAACAGTGGGCAAAACTGCCTTTCAGTTTATAGCCTGCTACAGACCACCCTCCCAAACTCAGGAACCCCACTTGGCTTTCCTGAGAACACTGGAGAATACGAAGGTCATTCCAAACACCATTATATTGGGTGACTTCAACTACCCAAACATAGATTGAGAGCACTACTCAAGCCCCAACACCCTCGCCCAACAGTTCCTAGAATTTATAAACTCAAATGCTATGGAACAACTGGTCACCACTCCCACAAGAGGCGAAAACATATTGGACCTGATCATCACCAACACGGGGACTCTATGTTCCATACCAGAGGTATACCCCTCATTGGTAAGATCTGACCATAAATTAATCTCACTGGACATCCATATCCCGTCCCCACCCCCAGCCAAGGAAACCACTGTGAAGAACTTTTCAAAAGCAAACTTCACACTTCTCAAAACCGTGGTGGAATCCTTCAAAGCCCCCGAGCCAGTGGAAAATACGGCCCAAACCGCAGAATCCTTTACATACGCATTCTATGGACACCTATAGGAATGCATGGATCGTGCTATCCCAAATAAAACCAAGACTCCTTCCTTGGCAGGAGACCTGGCTGGTGGACCCCAGCCATAAATAAGCTATACAACAGAAGGAGGAAGCTACTACATGTCTGTGTCTTTCGGCTTTTCCCAGTTAGGGGTCGCCACAGCTGAACTCCGGTCCGCTAATGATTGGTAGTGGATTTTTACGTACCAGGTTACCAGCCCTGACGCACAACCTTCAACGAAGGCACGCCCCATTCACGTATGCCTCCACACAGAAGACGCTCTAGCTGAGAATCAAACTGGACAACGTCTTGCTATGAGGCAACAACGCTACCGCAGCACCACCACAGCGAGCAAAGTCCCAAAAAGGGAAGGCATCTTTGATCAGTACTAGCAAGAAACTACGATCCCTCATAAAATCATCTAAGGCCAGCTTCGAAAGAAAAATTTCACAAGATGCTAAATATAATCACAAGGCCTTCTTTAGTTATGTCAGGAGCCTGGGTGGCAACTCCCAGATATGCTCTGAGTTAGTTCAGACAGGTTCAGTGCAAACTTCTCCCCCCCTTCCCCCCCAAAAGAGCAAATGTCTATCCCAACAGAGTGTAGCCTCCCTGACATCACAGATGCACAGGTGAGAGCTGCCCTCTCTAAAGCAAAAAACACAGCATCAATGGGACTGGACGGTGTCCCGGGCTGCATCTTACACGAACTCCAAGAAGAACTGAACCCTCACATAAAGTCACTGTTCAATCTCAGCCTTACTACAGGATATGTACCCAAGGAATGGCGTACAGCAACAGTGGTCCCACTCCGCAAAGGTGGTGCCACAACGGACCCCGGAAACTATCGCCCTATAAGCCTGACTAGCCTGGTCTGCAAAGCTATGGAGCGTATCATCATGAAACTCATAAACAAAGACATTGGGAACCTCCAATAACTGGATCCTACCCAATTCGGCTTTAAGGGCAGATCTTGCCTCTTGAACCTGGTCAACTTCTTTGAAACAGTCACCAAGGCCATAGATGAAGGGAAGGTAGTCCACACAGCCTACCTGGACCTCGCAAAAGCCTTCAACACAATACCCCACTCGGGCATCATAAATAAGCTCACCAGCTTAAATATCCACCCCTATGTCACAAGATGGGTTGCAAACTGGCTCAGGGATAGAACCCAAATGGTCAGAATTGCAGGTGCCATGTCAGACTCTAAACCAGTTACAAGTGGCGTCCCACAAGGCTCAGTCCTGGGACCTCTCTTGTTCGGTATATATTTCTCTTGAGGTACAGGCTAACACGGGAGGACTATGGCTGACCAAGTTCGCAGATAACTGCAAACTGGGTGCCATAATCGACTCGCCGACTGACACAAGCATCCTCCAAAAGGGTCTCACAGAGACGGATAACTGGTGCCAGAGCCATGGCCTAAAGCTAAATGCCAAAAAGTGCATAGTCATCCCCTTTTTGAAAAACAAAGTGCCCACAAATTACCACATAGGTGGTAATCCATTAAGTACGGAAGAAGTAATTAGGGATTTGGGGACCCAAGTAGATAGCAATCTCTCCTTTGACAATCACGTTGCCAAAGTGGTTAGAAAGACCTTCTATATAGCCCACCGTATCATGAAAGGGTTCACATCTAGATCAAGAGAGGTCATTGTGCCCCTCTACTCATCAGGCCCATAATTGAATACAGTGTCCCATTTGGGATGTACCTTACCCGACACCTGCAGCAACTGGAGAGACCCCAAAAGTACCTCACCAAGAGGATAAAGGGACTCAAACAGATGCCCTTCACAGTTAGGCTAAAGAAACTCCAGCTGTACTCAGTTGTTTACCACCTACTCAGAGGCGATCTGTGCCTGAAGTATAAAGCCATGTCCAACCCAGAATTAATGGACATGCTCCACCTCAGGAAATCCAAATCTCTTAGAGCTACATGCTCCAGGGACTTAAACCTCAGCACAGAAATAAATAGGACATGCTGGAGGGACAGATTCATATCCCAGAGGCTCCCCTCACTCTGGAACAAAATCCCAATCCATGTTAGGCAGAGTCCCTCGATGACCCTCTTCAAGAGAAATCTTGACGAGTGGATATTAGATCGTAGGTTTACCCCTGGGATCTCTTCTGTGACCTACTAGAGAGAGGCACAGTCAACTAATCTAAAAGGGTGGCAAAAGCCAAACACACTCTGGCTAGGCTTATAAATGCCCCAGGGCAGATAGCCTAGTATCAACCTATGAACCTATGTTCATAGAGGCAGCCACTGTAAATCAGCAAACCAACCTGGAGGAGTACACAGAGTCTGTGTTGGGTTACATATCTAAATGTGTACATGATGCAACAATCAACAAGTGCATCATTATACAGGCCAACCAAAAAGCATGGCTCACAGGTAGAGTACACAAGCTACAGAAAGTAAGGAACGCTGCCTTCAATGAGAGAAACAAGGATGTGCTCAGGCATGCCAGGGTAACGTAAAAAGGGTGTGAGAGAGGCAATCAGAAACTCCAAAATCACTTCTCTGATGAAAAGGACATGAGGTGACTGTGGCAAGGAATTCAGGCCATAATGGATTACAAGCCCACTTCTTCTCAGTGTGAGGACAGCACTGAATTCCTGAACAAGCTCAACATATATTTCAGCAGGTTTGAAGACGTAAACAGCATGAAACCAACAAAAGCTCCAACAAGCCAGAAAGAAGTGCTCAGCCTAAATTGAACTGATGTCCATAGAATCTGGAGGAGGATAAATCTTATCAAAGTGTCTGGTCCTGGTAACATTCTGGGAAGGGTCCTAAGAGACTGTGCTGGGCAGTTCACAGATGTACTCACAGACATATTCAATACCTCATTGAAACAGGCCATTGTTCCCAGGTGCTTCAAGAACACAACAATAAAGTCCACCAAAGGACTTCAACAACTACCACCCTGTGGCTCTCACCTCCATAATGAAGTGCCTAGAAAGGCTGGTCAAGGACCACTTAACATCCAGACTTCCGTCATCCTTGGAGCCACTCCAATTTGCATGCAAACCAAATCGATCCATGGTAGATGCTTTTTCACTGGCACTCTATCATTGGACCACCTGGAAAACAACAGCAGCAATGTGTGCATGTTATTCATTGATTTTATTTCAGCATTCAACACAGTCATACATTGATAAAGAAGCTAACTCAACTAGGTGTCAGCACGCCAATGGGCAATTGGATTCTGGACTTTCTTATTGAAAGGCCACAAACAGTATGTGCAGGAAAGAACACCTCAAATAGTATCACCTTGAGCACTGGTGTACCTCAAGGTTATGTTCTGAGCCCTCTGCTATTCACTCTGCTAACATGCGACTGCACTGCCAAATACAGCTCTAATCATATATTCAAGTTTGCAGATGACACCACAGTTGTGGGTCTCATCAGCAATGAGGAGGAAACTGACTATAGAGGGGAAGTTATACAGAGGAGGTGAGACAACTGATAACTTGGTGTGGTAAGACTCTGGCACTCGATGTGAATAAGACCAAGGAGGTAATTGTGGATTTCAGAAGAAACCATAAGAAACATTCCCCACTCACAATCGATGGGGAAACACTGGAGAGGGTAAAAAGCACCAAGTTTCTTGGGGTGCGCATCTCTGAAGTCTTGTCTTGGTCTGTGAACACTAATGCCATTGTCAAGAAAGCACAGCAATGCCTACACTTTCTGCAAAGATTAAAAAGAGAAAATCTACCAGCCCTGTTCTCATGACCTTCTACAGGGGCACAATTGAAAGCATTGCTGACCAACAGTTTTACAGCTTGGTATGGCAACTGCTCCACCACAGGCCACAAGTCCCTCCAAAGAGTGGTGAAAGCAGCAGAAAAGACTACCAGGACCACTCTACCATTTATTCAAGGCTTGCATCAGTCTCTTTGTCTGAACAGAACCAGGAAAATAGCCATGGACTGCACCCACCCTACATATGGACTGTTCCTGCACCTAACATTTGGGAGGCATTATCATAGCATACGTTGCAGAACAGCCAGATTTAGCAGAAGCTTCTATCCCCTGGCCATCAGGCTACTGAACTCCAATAGCAACTTACATCTCGCTTGACATCAGGGACAGTAGGTAATATGACAAGTGAGAAGCATATTTGAGTGCAGTAACCTTAAAAGGTCTTAAATTCACTGTGCAATTAATCTAACAGAGTATAATATCGGCTGATGCTAAAACAGCATCCTGTGCAATAAGCAGCAGCTGTGAAATTTTTGTGCAATATAGTGTTTCCTTAGACTAGTGCCAACAGAATCCTCTGCAGGAAGACGTAGCTGTGGAATTCTGTGCAATAAATACCGTGTCTCTTTAGGTTAGTAAATGTCTGATATGTAAAACAGTAAATATTATGTAGTAGGACTATCTAAATGTAGTAATGTGAATTGTTGTCTATTTTAGATAGAGCCTGGAGTAACATCATTTTGTTCAGTTGCACTTGTGAACTCTGAATGACAATAAAGTTTACTTTGACATTGTCTTTTAACTACTTCCCTAATTTTATTATGTAACCAAGCTAAGGTCAGTGTCACTTGGTGAAGCGAGTATTTTTCCCTTGTGTGGTAGCTTTGCAGAAATTGTGATTTGATAGGCCTGGCTGTATGTGCAGTGATTTGATGTATCTGACTTTGACAAAAATTGCCAGATCTGCATTTAAGCCTATTCCTTCCATCATGGTTCAGAAATATTTTCAGTGACTTTGAACTGGTCTATTTCACCTTAAGTGTAGCTATTTCATTCCACTTCAGATCTTTATCAAAAAAGTGGAAACATTTATGAGATGGGCTGTGCAGTGATTGAAACGTTGAAACTGTTAGTAGATGAAATAGTCACAGGATTGCTTAATGCAGCTGGAACTGTCAAAAATTTGTACATGTGATTCCCAGAGTCATGGCTTTGAAACTTTAATTTGGTACTGTCTTGTCTGAATTTCCCAAAAAAATATGGGTAAATCAGAGATTTTATTTTTGGATGGAGTAAAGCTTGGGGTATTAGTGGAAAAGCTTATGATGTCTTGAAGTGTGGAGTTGTATGTCCCAGATCCACACCCATATTCTGAAGCTAGACAGAAAAAAATGTCTGTTGATGAAAATGTACAGTACTAGATGAAAGCAGTTAACATCAATAGCATCTGACAATTCACTTAGGTTTGAGAGGATTGCAGTATGTGAGGATGCTTTAGAAAGAGAAGAGCACCACCTTTTGTGTGCTGCTGGAGGTGTTGAAGTCATTCATTAACTATCAAGAGGAGCAGACTAGGCTAACTTGCTCTTGCCATCTGGGTTTCGTAAAATGAAATCTCCAGTGGTAGATTTAGGCATGGGCGTCCGCCGGCCCCTTTTTCAACTTTCTTTCCTTTGTTTTTTTTTTTTTGTTTTTTTTTTTTTTTTTGGAAAATCAGGTGCATCTTTCCCGAAGAACCCAGAGTGGATTGATTGCAGTATGCATTAATCATAGAGAATATTGGGTTTCAGAGATTTTTAATATCATTAAGCTCAAAATGCTTCCCCTTTTTATTTAAAGGTTAGAGGAGTAATTTAGTCAAGGGCAACTTTTAAAAGGGGAGG